>NW_006409134.1:318578-323287 GCF_000296735.1 Chrysochloris asiatica
GACAAAGGTGTGCCTGACTCAAGCCATGGTATTTTCAATAACCTCATATGCATGCAAAAGCTGGACAGTGAATAAGGAAGACTGTAGAAGAATTGATGATTTTGAGTTATGATGTTGGAGGAGAATATTTAAAGTGCCACGGGCTGCCAAAAGAACCAATAGATCCATTTTGGAAGAAGTGCAGCCAGAGTGCTCCTTGGAGGCCAAGATGGCCAAACTTCGTGTCTCATATTTCAGACATCTTGTCAGGAGAGACCAGTCACTGGAGAAGGACATCATGTTTGGTAAGGTGGAGGGTCAGAGAAAAAGAAGAAGATCCCCAACGAGATGGATTGACCAAGTGGCAGCATCGATGGACTCAAGCATGGCAACAGTAATAAGGTTGGCCCAGGATCGGACAGTGTTTTGTTCTGCTATGCATAAGGTCACTATGAGTTTTTACCAACTCAATGGTACCTAACAGCAACAGTTTATTGGTCCAGTTGTGAGAATTTTACTTTTCTTAAGTAGAGGTACTTATGAAAATCAAAGACCATGCCGGAGTCCGTGGTCTTTGATTTTTGTCAGTAAGTATTTTAAGTCCTCTTTGCTTTCAGCAAGCAAGGTTATATCATCTGCATATCACAGGTTGTTAATTGGAGTCTTCCTCCAATCATGATGCTATATTTGTCTTCATATATTGCAATTTCTCAGATTATTTGGTCAGCATATAGATTGAACAAATATTGTAGAGGAATACAACCCTTGTGCACATCATTCCTAATTTTAAACCATTTAGTGTTTCGTTGTTCTGTTCAAACAATTGTCTCTTAGTCTATGTACAGGTTCCTCATGAGTACAATTAAGTGTCTCAGAATACTGATTCTCTACAATGTTGCCCTTAGTCTTTCATGATCCACATAATTGAAAGCTACTGATGTTTATGTGTTTCATTTCATTCTGACAATTCCCAATTTTCCTAGATTCATATTTCATATATTCCAGCTTTAGTTTTTAATGGATGTTTACAGCTATTTCATTTTGAGTTATATCCTATCAGTTAATAGATGTCCTGAGGGCTTTACTCCCTTCTCACTATCCCAGTTGACTCAATTTTGAGTCTTGTAACCTGAGGTGCTCATCTTCTGACACTATATCTGACAATGTTCTGGTTCTCTTCATCATGTTTCTACATTCAATATTTTGGTGCTGACAGTGTTCCACTGCTACTCTTAAGGTTTTTGTTGTTGTTAGGTGCCATTGAGTCGGTACTGACCCATAGTGACTTTATGTACAGCAGAACAAAACACTGTCCGATCCTGGGCCAACCTCACTACTGTTGCCACGTTTCAGTCCACGGATGCTGCCACTTGGCCAATCCACCTCGTTGGGAGGCTTCCTCTTTTTTTCTGACCCTCCACCTTACCAAACATGATATCCTTCTCCAGTGACTGGTCTTTCCTGACAATATATCTGAAGTATGAGAGACGAAGTTTGGCCATCTTGGCCTCCAAGGTGAACTCTGACTGCACTTCTTCCAAAACGGATCTATTGGTTCTTTTGGCAGCCGATGGCACTTTCAATATTCTCCTCTAACACCGTAACTCAAAAGCATCAATTTTTCTATGGTCTCCCTTATTCAGTGTCCATCTTTCACAGAATATTCAGACGTAGTCCACCTCTCCTCCTTCCTAGTCTGTCTTCACCTGGAAGCTCTGCTGAAACCTGTTCACCATGGGTGCCCCACTTGTACTTAAAATATCTGTGGCATAGCTTCCAGAATCACAGCAACATGCAAACCACCACTCTATGACACACTGACAGAACAGTGGTATAAACATTCATGTGTAGACATATAAAGTGCTACTACTGAACTCTCTGTGTCCACTGGAAAGAAGAGTGTATAAAATAAAAGATGCACAGAAACAATAAATCCAATGGACTAATGGCACATGAGAATATCAGTCTCCAGCCCCCTGAAACCAGAAGAGCGGATGCTGTTTGTCTACCATTACCATGAGTCCTGGTGTGGTGCTCTGGGCTAATGCAACAGACTGCAAGGCCATTTGAACTGCAATGTCGGTGGTTCAAGCTCACCAGCTTCTCCTTGGAAACCCCATACAGGGTTGTTATGGGTCGGAACTGACTCTACAGCACTTAACAACAACAACACCTCCTCTAAAATTGATCACAGCAGAAGATCCTGTAAAAAGTAGCAGAAAATGGTCAACAAAATTTCTTGTCTCCTTTCTGCTTCTTTATTGCTGTTGTTAGGTGACATTGAATTAGATTCCAACTCATAGCAACTATGCACAACAGAAGGAAATATTGCTGAAAATGTTTCAGAAGGAAAATTATTACATTTGAGCCCATCTTGTGTCGATGTAAGTTGATGAGGGTCTTCCTCTTTTTTTCTGACCCTCCACTTTTTTTTTGATCTCCTCCTGAAATTGATCCTTCCTGATAATGATTCCAAAGTACGAGAAACAGTATGTTGCTATTCTTGCTTATAAGTGCATTCTGACTTGACTTCTTCCAAAACAGATTTGTTTGTTCTTCTTGCACTCCATGGTTTTTAGGTAGTATACAGTCACTTCTGACTCACAATCACTCTATGCACAACAGGACAATACATGTACTGTATGTCTCTTTAGTTTCTGCTTCTTGTTTCCTTTATCTCTAGAAGCAGAAACTAAAGGAAACTAAACTTGTTTCCTTTATCTTTGTCTCTGTTCTGTTCAAACAAGTCTTACAAAACTCTTCAGTTCTACTGATAAGTTCCAAGAGAAAACCTATTACACTAGTGAGCCTTGGCTTGAAGGTGTCAGCTCTCGTGCTTGCATATCAGAGAGCCTAAGTCCACTGACAAATGCCGAGAGGCACCTAACTCAACTAGGGTGCATCCTGTTTGAATGTGTTCAGCTCTCTCACTCCATGGGTCAACTCCCATGCTACCTTGTTTTAGTTTGGTTCTTGTTTCAATCTGGTTCACTGCCATTTCTTCTTATCATCTGTTCCATCTCAGTGTTACAGCTCTCATGAATTCCTTCTTAGCTCTCATTAGAAACGTCTTTGACATCCATAATTCCACCTACATTCTTGTAGTCAGCCTGTACTCAATACCCAATTCTGAAACCAATTCCACATTTTAGGTATCTCTTAGAGAAGCACTGTCGATACAAAGTTTTGTCTTAGTTATCTAGTGCTGCTTTATAACAATAATACACAAATGGATGATTTTAACAACCAGAAATTTATTATTTCACAGTTGAGGGGGCTAAAATCTGAATCTGAAGTACCAGTTTTAAGGGCAGGCTTTCTCTTCATAAATGCTAGAGAAAGGTTCTTGTCTCCTTTCAGGATCTAGAAGCCAAGTATTCTTTAGAGTTCTCCAATATCTTGGAATACATCTTCCCCTTGATCAAGGAGCTTCACAGAGCAAGAACTCTAGATCCAGCAATGCACTTCACTCCTGGCTCTTCTATCTTGATGGTAGTATGCCGTCTATGTTCTCCTTGCTTTTATAGGTCAAATGAGATTGATTAAAGATATAGTCTAATCTTACAGATTACATATGGCCTCATTAACATCAGAGAAGTGAGAATTGACAACACATAGGATAATTACATCAAAATGGACTTGTTTACATCAGATCACATCATGTAGATGATTGTTTAATATTAGATATAATCATGGAGGTGATAACTACATCTAAACTTCTAAACCACTGAAAATTCTGGCTAAGTCAAGTTGACAAAATACCTTAACTATGTATGACATGTGGGGTAAGTGATGCTACATTATGGAGACTGCAATCAAAACATCAAGCAAACTATAAATGAATTGTGGAATGGAAAACTTATCTGTAAACCTTCACTGAATTCACAATTGTGGTGGTTATGCACCATTGAGTCACTTCTGAAGCATAGTGATTCTGTATAGGGTTCCCAAGTCTGTAAAGTTTTATGGGAGCAGACAGCCTCATCTTTTTCCTGTAGAACTACTAGTAGTTTTGAACCGCTGACCATGAGACTACAGCCCATTTCCTAAGCATTATGCTACCAGAGCTCCTTGAATTCACACACACAAAAAAAATGCAAAATACAAATCATGACAATCCCTTGCCTTTTTTTTTTGTCAATAATGCGGTTTTTAGTTTTTTTTTTTACGCTCCTTCATAATGAACCCAGTGATAATCCTATATCATGGGAGAAAAAATTGCCAAGATTACCCCTTTTGAATGCTCCAAAATAGTCACCATAACCTGAGCCTTGAATTTCACTGGACTAGTTCAAGCCCTCAGAAGTTACTCTTTTGAATTTTTTTTTTGAAGGCACCTTCAAGAGATAAGTGTTTTAGTGAAAGAATGTATCTGAATCCACCTACTTATCAGAGAGACATGCTTTAACATGTGTTATTTGGAATGTATAAATGCATGTATGAACTGGAATACTAGTAGCAATATGTTTTTACTTACCCTCATATGTCTGTTGGTGTATATGCAAAATAAAAATTTGCCATCCAATCAATTGTGACTCATGTTGACACAATGTGTGAAGAGTTGTTCTTATTGTTGTTAGGTTCCATCGAGTCAGTGCCAACTCATGGTGACTCTACACACAACAGATCAAAACACTGCCTGATTCTGGACCAACCTTAAGAGTGTTGCCATTCTTGAGCCAATTGATGCTGCCACTTTTCCAATCCATCTCACTGAGGGTCTTCCTCTT
>NW_006409134.1:324057-324753 GCF_000296735.1 Chrysochloris asiatica
AGTATGGTGAAAGAATACAACACTGTCACACATCTTTCTTAATTTTAAACCATTCAGTGTTCTCATGTTCTGTTTGGACAACTGCCTCTTGGTCTATGTACAGATTTCCTCGTAAGCACAATTAAGTGGTCCAGAGTACTCATACTCCACAATCTTGTCTATAGCTTGTCATTATCCACACATTTGAAAGTTTTTGCATAATCAATAAAGCATAAGTTAACATCTTTCTGGTATTCTGTGCTTTCAGCCAAGATCTATCAGACATGAGCAATGATATCCATCATTCTACGTCCTCTTCTGAATCTGGCTTAAACATGTGTAAGTTCTCTGTCAATGTATATTTTCAGCTGTTTCTGTATTAACTTTATTCGCATGGTATAACAAAGATATTGTCCAATGATTTCCGCATTCCATTGGGTCACCTATCTTTGGAATGGGCACAAATACGGATCTCTTCCAATCAGTAGGCCAGATAGTTATCTTCCAAATTTCTTGGCATAGATGAATGAGTGCTTCCAGTGCCACCTCATTTTCTTGAAAGATTTCATTTTTTATTCCATCAATTCCTAGTGCCTTGTTCTTTGCCAATTCCTTCAATGCACCCTCAACTTCTTCTTTCAGAGTCAGTGGATCTTGTTCATATGCTATGACTTGAAATGGTTAAACATCAACCATTTCTTTTTTGTACAGTGACTC
>NW_006409134.1:325663-327800 GCF_000296735.1 Chrysochloris asiatica
GATGATGAATGTAACACCATTCCTCTTCAATTTGTCATTTGTGGCATAGTAAAATGTGTGGTTGTCAGATTCAAAATGGCTAATACCAGTCTTTTAAAGCTCACTAATGTCTAATAGATCAATATTTATGTGTTCCATTTCATTTTTTATGATTTCCAATATTTCTAGATTCATTCTTCATACATTCCATGTTCTAATTATTAATTGATGTTCACAGCTGTTTCTCTTCATTTTGAGTTGTGCTCCATCAGCAAATGAAGGTCCTGCCTGATTTACTCTTATGTTCTTTAGTCCATTTGCATTAGCGTGGTTAACTCTACGTTGAGAAGGTAGTTCTTTCTCAGTCTCATTTTTAATGCCTTCGAATCTGAGAAGCTCATTTTCTGACACTATATCTGACAATATTTCTCTGCTATTCATCAGGTTTTCAGTGACCAAATATTCAGAAACAGTTCATCTTTCCTTCTTCCTAGTGTCTTCGTTTGGAAGCTCATATGATACCTGTCCACCGTAAGTGACCTTGCTGGTATTTAAAATGTCTGTAGAATAGCTTCCAGAAACACAGCAACTCAAAAGCCACTACAATACCACAAACTGACAGATGAGTGGTAGAGAGTAGAATTAGGCATTTTCCTGAATTTTCATGCCATTAACCTTTCAGTAGCATATTATTATATTTTCCTTTCAAAATGCTTAGGTTTCAAACTTTTAGTTAGAAGCCGCATTTTTAACTATTTTAAACATCAAATAATTCCTTGTATATGAAATAGTGTTCATAGTAGCACTTCCTTCAAAGTTTTATTTGAGCATTAAATGTGTAAAAATTGAATTTTACTCAGAATTATATCTGTCATATAATAAGTGCCAAATATTTGTTTGTCCAATAAATCACACAGCATATCTTGTTGAATTGCTTTAATTTCATATAAAGAGTTAAATAACCATCAAATTAATGTTTTACCATTTCTTGTTTCTATTCTTGCAATACAAAATGAATTTACATTTTAACTTAATTTTAACAAGTCTTTTCAAATTGAGACTATTCATGCATGTTCCTGTTAAACTATAGGTACTTTATTAAGATCAATAAGTTAAAGTGTTAGGAAAACTATACTATGGATTATGTTAATACACCATTATCAGTGGCATATGTTTATAAGATGCTTTTAATCTTCATATGGTCTTGAAATATATTTATATCAAAACCTTTGAGCTACAAATTTAGAGAAAATGGATAGAATATAACCTAATTGACAAACCAAATTTTCATTGTCCAGTAATTAAGCTCACCACATTTATTCTCAGTGAAACAAAGAAAAAAATGAATAAAGACCAATATCTTGTTCCAGTTCAAGTATACATATAAACTGTGGTCCTTGACACTTAGCTTAATTTTTTTTTTTTTTTGATAAAATATAGTTATTTAAGGCATAGTCTTTGGCGGACGCCATCCTGCCAAGGAACAGAACAGCGAGAAGTCTTATGCATGAAAAGTTCTTTGTTTAGCAAAGCGACAATTAATGTCCCCTTGGTAACAGATCTACAAGGGATGATTCATGCAGGGGACCCACGGTTTCTAGCTTTCCCTTGGAAAAATAGTTTATTTCTAATTTCACTATAAGAAGTTTTAGAAAATCTTGTATAATCATTAGATACTTTAAACAAACATCACGTTATAATAGTTGCCTTTCACATTAACTTTCACACCATATTTAATCTTATGTAGTTATAAAAATTGTTTTTTACATTAACAATAAGTTTTAACATTAGCAATAACCACACTAGCTAAGTTTTAGCAATTCAAGCTTAAAATTGTAAGAAACATTCCATGTGGTTTTAGTCAAGGACATTAAGGCCTTTAGAAAGCAGCTTAGGAGACAGTCAAGGGCAGTGAGAGCTTGGGAACAGAGGTAGGAGTTTGAGTAGTTTGAGTAGAAGTTTTTGAGAAATTGTTGGCATGAGAGAATTACTGCTTTGTTCTTAACTAGGAAACTTTAGGGTACTTTTATGTTCTTGTTTTTATTGTTTGATCAATTATATGTATGATCATTTATAGTAAAAATTATGTTTTTGATTGTGAGTTGTAACTAATGAATCTATAGAAGGTAATAGATGTTGGTGAAGTTAGAAGTTAAGA
>NW_006409134.1:331556-332636 GCF_000296735.1 Chrysochloris asiatica
CAACAGAGATCCAGGAGGTGAGGATGTCAGGTAAATTACAGGATACAATGGATTCTCTTAAAAAGAGATAAAAGTTAGTAGACTACAAGGTAACCCCCCCCCCAAAAAGTTAATACTTCACAACTTACCATGAATATGAACTTCCAAGCAGAACAAGCAAACATGACAACTAAGAAGAAATTGACAAGAATAGCACAAAAACACAAACCCAATACAAGAATGCAAGCACAACAAAAGAACGAACAGCACTACCAAAAAAATAACATAATGGCAGCAATTAATTCATACATATCAATAATTATATTGAACATCAATGGATTGAAAGCACTAGTGAAGAGACAGAGAGTGGCAAAATGGATAAGAAAACAAGACCCTTCAATATGTTGCCTGCAAGAGATACACCTTACATACAAAGACAAAAACAAACCAAAAGAGGAATATGAGCCATACTATGAGAAGATAGATATATGCACAACAATGTTCATACCAGCACTATTTGAAACAGCAAAAAATTGGAGACAGCCAAATGCCCATCAATTGAAGAAATGATAAACAAACTGTGGTTCATGCACACAATAGAGTACTATGCTACCATAAAAAACTGCAAGGAAGCTGCAAGCCATTGCATAACATGGATGAACCTTGAGGACATTATGCTGAGTGAAATTAATCAGTCACAAAAGGAGAAATACTGCATAAGACTATCCTTGTAAAAGACTAAGAAAAAGAACCCATCCAATGGGGGGGACTATATACATAATTACTGATCACCAGGATGAGAGGAGGGGAGGGAGGGAAGGGAAGAAAGAGCACAGGGTAGGGAATAGATGCAGGAGAGCCTAGGTGCTGGGGTGGTGGGGGAGGAGTTTGGGGATCTGACAATACACAAGAAGAGGGAGGGAGAAAGGAGAACAAGGCAGACTGGAGAATGGTTGGGCAGATTCACATAGGCAATATGGGACAGAGGTAAATGATGATGTATGCACAACCTTGGAATAACAGGCCTTCAGGATATAGTGATTGAGGCAAGGAGTAGCTGGGGACACAGGACTCAGGGAGGGAGAGCAGCTGTTTGCTGAC
>NW_006409134.1:333696-334151 GCF_000296735.1 Chrysochloris asiatica
CTACACATGCAGATAATACCCACTTGACCTGTCTTCAATGACTGGATGATCAGAGCTCAACTAGAAGAAGAAAGAAGAGGAAAAAATAGTAATCTGATGCAATTTGATGAACTTGTGCCTACACCTATGGATGCAGTAGCTCAAAAGAAGGAACAAATCTTCACAGTGAGGATCATACCCACCCCTTCCACACAAGGAGAGGACAAAGATGAGTACTTAACATTGCCTACATAGAATGGGGGCGCTACAGAGGCAAGAAGTGACTGGCTTACAAGCTTTCAAGAGGGAGCCTAGATCCAGAGGGTGTGGAGGAAGGTAGAATCTCCACTGAGTAGTATCCAATTTGCCTGGGCGGGAATAATGAAAGGAGATGTGGCTAGGTCTCTTGTGATACAATAGTGAATAATTGTTATCAGGACTTACTGTAAGGGCCAGAAATGTAAAAGTAGACATTT
>NW_006409134.1:336302-337809 GCF_000296735.1 Chrysochloris asiatica
GATTATTTGCTCAGCATACAGGTTGAATATTTATGGTGAAAGAATACAACCCTGTTGCACACCTTTCTTAATTTTAAACCACTCATCATTCCCATGTTCTGTTCTAACAACTGCCTTTTGGTCCATGTACAGATTCCTTATGAGCAGAGTTAACTGTTCTGGGATACTCATATCTTGCAATCTTGTCCATAGCTTGTCATGATCCACACAATTGAAAGCCTTTGCATAGTCAATAAAGCACAGTAAATATCTTTCTGGTATTCTGTGCTTTCAGCCAAGATCAGCCAACATTATCAATGATATCCGTCATTCCACATCCTCTTCTGAATCCTGCTTGAACCTCTGGAAGTTCTCTGTCAATGTATGATTGTAGCCGTTTCTGTATTACCTTGTTAAAACTTTACTCCCATGGGATATCAAAGAGATTGTGTGATTATTTCCGCATTCCATTAGGTCACCTCTCTTTGGAATGGGCACAAATATGGACCTCTTCCACTCACCCAGATAGTTGTCTTCCAAATTTCTTGGCATAGATAAGTGAGTAGCTGTCTTCCAAATGTCCTGGCATACATGAGTAAGTGCCTACAGTGCTGCATCAGTTTGTTGAAAGACTTAAATTTGTATTCCATCAATTCCCAGAGCCTTGTTCTTTCCTTATACCTTCAGTGCACCTTTGACTTCGTCGGTCAATACCATTGGCTCTTGATCAAATGTTACCTTTTGAAACACTTGAAGATTTAACCTTTATTTTTGGACAGTGACTGTGTATTTATTCCATCTTATTTTGATGCTTTCTGCATCATTCAATATTTTACCTGTAGAGACCTTCAATATTGCAAGTAGAGGCTTGACATTTTTCTTCAATTCTTTTTGCTTATGAAAAAAACATTTGATATTCTATCTCCAGATTTTTGTACATTTCATTATAATACTTCACTTTGTCTTCTCAAGCTGCCTTTTGAAATTTTCTGTTCAGATCTCTGACTTCCTCATTTCTTCCATTTTCTTTATTATCTCTGCACTGGAGACTAAGTTTCAGAGTCTTTTCTGACATTTGATTTAGTATTTTCCTTCTTTCTTGTCTTAATAATCTTGCTTAGTCTTGTATGATTTTCTTTAGGTCATCCCAAAACTCTTTTTGTCTAATGCATCAAATGTGTTGTTGAGATGATCTTTAAAATCAGGTGTGACATATTTCACGTTACATTTTAATTCTCATGGACTTGTTTTATTTTATTCAGCTTTAGCCTGTTTTTGCATATTAGCGATTGATGGTCTTTTACACAATTTGCCTCTATTCCACAGTCTGACTTTTTTTTTTTTTTAAGTTTTTATTGTGTATTGAGTGATAGTTTACATGGGGGAACATCAGTTTTACACTCATCCTATCATATGCATTTCATTGCAATGATTACAATCATATTCATTTCATTGAAGTGATTATAATACCCTGCATGCTTCATCATTCAACATCATTTGCTTCTATTCCTTCTGTTTGTTTGTTTGG
>NW_006409134.1:338456-340178 GCF_000296735.1 Chrysochloris asiatica
GGTTGGTATTTTAAGCTACTATATCCATAAGTATAGGTCAAGTTCATCAGATTGTAACAATTTACACTTGTTTTCTTTTAAAAAAAATTTTTTTTTTCTCCTTTTTTCCTTCCTCTAGTTGGATTCTGAACAACTACATCGAGCCATTGATGCTAGGTCCAAGGGCCTCTATCTGCAAGTTTGGGCACCCTTGTGTATACCCCCTCACTTCATATCAACTGGATGATTTACTCTCAGCTCTAGCCTTCTGTGTCCATATCCTTCTCCATGGGCTCAGGAATCCCCAGGTCTCATCGTATTTTGGGCCAAACAGTTCTCACCATACTCCATGTCAATGGGGGTCTATGTAACTTGGTCATACTCTGGTCTTCTTTAGGATGATGATATGACACATTTCTATCATCTCTTCAGATTTGATTATTTTATGTTCCATCTAGTGAGTTCTATGGTATAGTGGTCTTTCATTTATTTTTTTTTTTGTTTTGTTTTAAGAACATATTTACAGTGAATAATTTATGTGTCTCTTTAAATTCTTTCATGGAATCTCCAGCATCCTTTGTACCACCATGGCCATAGTTTCCAACTACTTATCCTTCCTCTTTGTTTCCAACCTTTGAATTCCAGTCACCTGTGATTATCATTGATTTCATGCTTGCTTAATTTTAGACTAAAGAAGTGGGTAGAATTCTTCAATGTCATGATCACTGACTTTATTGGTTATTACATCTCATGGTCAGCGGTTTGAAACTACCAGCTGTTCCACAGGAGAAAGATGAGGCTTTCTGCTCCTGTAAAGATTTACAGCCTCAGAAACCTTGTGCGGGTTCACTATGAGTTGAAACTGACTCCATGGCACATAATGACAACAACAACATACGTTTAAATAACAGTGGAATTAACTGGTCTGCCCTATTGTTGTTGCTAAGTGCACTAGAGTTTGTTCTGACTTATTGGGATCCTTTATTGGAATTTCTGAGAAGTAGTTGGTGGGTTTGAACTGCGAACCTTGTGGTTCACAACATCTTTCCACATACAGCATTATATTTCCAGATAGATCTTTAAATATTCTTTTTGATGATTAATGTGATACCATTCATCTTCAATTTATCATTCCCAGCATAGTAAACTATATGATGGTCAGTGTCAAAGTGATCAATACCAGTATATTCCACCTCACTGATACCTAGGTTGGAGTCCTGGTGTGGTACTGTGGGTTAATGAGCTGGACTGCAAGATCAGTTTGAACTGCAAGGTTGACAGTTCAAACTTACCTGCCACTCCTCAGAAACCCTATACAAGGTCCCTAAGAGTCATAACCAACTCCAGTGCACTTAACAACATCTACAATGCCTAGAATATTGATCTTAATGTGTTCTGTTTCATTTTTGACTATTTAAAAATTTCCCATATTTATACTTCATACTTTACATTTTCCTGTTATTAATGGATTTTTACAGCAGATTCTCCTCATTTTGCATCAAATCTATGCTTGAGAAAATTTCTAAATTCAGGTGAGATACGATAAATATCAAATTTGGCTGTTGTTGACTTGTTTTAATTATCTTCAGCTTCAGTTTGAACTTGTATAAGATTAATTAATCATCAGTTCCACAGTCTAGTCAGAAAAATTTAGGGATCCCTGCATACTAATAGATATTTAAGTTGTACATTAAAATGTTGAATATTCTATAGTTTGTATATTCTCCCTGTCTCTCTATATAT
>NW_006409134.1:341970-342539 GCF_000296735.1 Chrysochloris asiatica
TCTCTCCACAGTAGGAGACTTCTATTTGGACATGTTTCAAATTATAAATAATCTGGTTCTCTTTCCCCAGTCGCTGGGAGTGGGGGTGGCTAGGTATTACAAAGTCGGTTCCTCAGACAGGGGTGTTTTAAAAAAGAATGACAGAGCTTGGTCAAGGTCAACAATAGCTTCCTTTCTTGTGAATATGTAAGTTCTAAAGGGAAGGGGTTTCTCATAAGTTTTGTACAGCAGTTCACATGTCAGTGTTTTGGGTCCACATGATATAGGATGTATACCACGAAATTAATGCATGACAAGTGCTTGTCACTGAAATTCATGTAGGCATAGAGAAGTTGATGCTGGACCTTTACTGAAGGGACAAGGTCTTCTTCGGAATCATGATTCGGAATTCCCTTCTTGAATGAACGGGACCCAGAGATGATGCCCAATCTGAGAGAAGAATCCACCCACCCCTTCACCATTTTCCTGCCCAAAGCAAATGGCAAGTGCCCAGTAATTGCCCCTTTCAATCATGGTTCCGGGTCTGACTTGGTAAGACCTGAGTTCATATATATTAGGTCCTGCCTGGG
>NW_006409134.1:369056-370319 GCF_000296735.1 Chrysochloris asiatica
GACTCCAATTCTAGTGTAAATCAGTTAATAGATTTTACTTGTTTCAGGTTGCAAAAGTGAGCCTAGTATGTTGTTGTTACATGCCATTGAGTCAGTTTCTACTCATAGCAACACTATAAAGGGGTTTGGAGGAGTGGCTGGTGAGACTGAACTGCTGACCTTGCAGTTCAAACTGACCTTCTTCCAGTGCATTATCACACACCACCACACCAGGACTCCAATTCTAATATAAATAAAGTAATTTTCTGCTGTCTATATGTTTTTACCACCACTTCTCTGTTAATCTGTCATACTGTTGTGACTTATGTGTACTGTGATGCTGAAAGCTATTCTACTGGTATTATAAATACCAGTATTCAGTGAAATTTCCAATTTAACACAGATTAGTGAAAAGGAGAGGAGAACAACTTCTGAAAGGTCAGCCACTAATAACCTTATGAATAAAAACAGAATATTGTATGATACAATGCTGCAAGATGAATCTCAAATGATAAAAGGCACTCAGAATGTGACTTGGCAAGAAGCAAATCCTCAAAATGACTTCAATGACTTAGAAGGAGTAAAGCTTTTGGGGCATTCATTTGATGATGGGCTACAACTCATAATGAGAAGAAACATCTGCAAACATTCATTAGTAATTTGAATGTAGATTGTATGACATATGAATCAAGGAAAATTGAAAGTTATAGTGGCCAGTGATAGAACAGACCATCAATTGCTTATATGTAAGTGCAGGCTGAAGCTGATGAAAATGAAAAGTACATGAGAGACAAAAGATGACCTTGAGTATATCCCGCCTAATTTTAAATACCATCTCAATCACAGATTTGCTGCAGTAGATAATAATGGTTGATGACAGGAGGACTTGTAGAATGACATCAACAGCATCATTCATGAAGAAAACAAGAGATTATTAAAAAGACAGGAAAGAAAGAAAAAAAGAAAATGGATATTAGAAGATGTTCTGAAACTTGCTTTTGAAATTAGAGAAGCTAAAGCAACTGGAAGAAATAATGAAACAAACAAACAAACAAAAAAAAAAAAACGAACAGAAAATGTTGAAAGGCTGCTTGAGAAGAAAAAGTAAAGTATTATACTGCAAAGTGGAGCCCTGGTGAGGCACTGTAGGATAAGCACTGTAATGGTTGTGGTTCTAATCCATCAGCTGCTCTTTGGAATCCTTACTCATGGTTGCTATGAGTCAGAAGTGTCTTGACAGCATAACAAAAATATTGCTAAGTATTTATTAATACAGGAAGCATC
>NW_006409134.1:371560-373157 GCF_000296735.1 Chrysochloris asiatica
TTATATAAGAGTTTATAATGTTGAGATCAGAAATTTGATTTCATTACAGAGTCAGAATATCTGCAATCTGTAATGTTTGTTTACCCTTATTTAACCCAATCTTGTATCCGCAGCAGATAAGAATTTCCTATGGAGACAAACTCAATGCTCCAAGAGAAAACCTAAATGAGTTCTTATTTGCAGCTTATAGTACTCAGCATTTCAATGTTGTTTATGCCTTGCTTTCTTCCCACAGCTTTTTTTAGTTGCATTTGTTCACTAAATTTCTAAGAATAAACCACACAGGAAGTCTTTTTCAATCTCTTATGTTGCAGTAGTTTGTACTTAATCTGAAAGGTCTGAAGTTCAAATCTATCAGCTACTCCATAGAAGAAGACAAAAAAAAAAAAAAAAATGTGACTGTTTCCATAGATATTTATGCCCTAGGAAATCCTGTGGGGCAGTTCTATGAGTCAGAATAGATGATAATGCTTTCTTGTTGTCATTTTTTATATAGTCTATCAATAATTTATGCATTTTTTGAATGAATGCTTAGAACTTTCCAGCATAATTTCAGATAATGCAGAATGGTGCAACATCAATTTAAAAACATCTAAAACTAGAAGTGAGGACCAAGATTGACACAAAGATAAAAGGTTACTTGAGAGACTTATAAGTATCAAGGATTTGCTCCTCTACTTGTCCCACATCATGAACCAGTTCTTCCCACTAGACTGCATAAAACAGGGTTTTCTGCCTGATCTATGCTTAATAACCTCCAAGCTCTGAGCTCAGCAGGATGAAAGCTAGAGAAGTTACTACACCATAACGAAGAATACTTTTCCTGTAAAGAGGCAGTCCTGTTACAAAATGTATATTCACTCAATGATGTATCTTGAAATAATAGATATATTTTAATATATAATAATCATGTCCACTTAAGATTGTGATGATGGTATTCTGCTTACTGGATTAAAAATAATAATCAATATATTTGAAAAAATGAAGAGGTTATTTTATATTATAAATTGTTATGGAGCATCCAGTATTACTAATGGGGGCATGATCCTTTTGTCTTTTTTTTAACCAGAAAAAAATGCAGTTAAATTGTAATTTTAATTATGAAAGGAAAAGGTTTAGGAAGATACACAAATCAGCTGTCATGTTAGTTTTAAGAACTCTTAAACTATATTTAGAAATAGACTCAAAGCAGAGCTTTTATAGAGGACAATGAATGCTTATATAATGAAAGTGGTGACTTTAAGATGCATTATCTAGTGTACATTCAACCATTTCAAGAGGTAGCATACAATCAAGACTTAATGGCATTGAAGTTCAAGGTGCACTGAAGACACTGGCAAAGAACAAGGCCCAGGGGATTGATGGGGTACAAATTGAGATGTTTTAGCAAACCGATGCAGCACAGAGACGCCCACCCATCTACGTCAAGAAATTTGGGAGACAGCTACTTGGCCAACTGATTGGAAGAGATACATATCTGTGCCCATTCCATAGAGAGTGACACACCAAGAGGTGATCAGATAATATCATTAATATCACATGCAAGTAAAATTTTGCTAAAGAATTTTCAAAAATTGGCTGCAACAATATAATGACA
>NW_006409134.1:378107-379540 GCF_000296735.1 Chrysochloris asiatica
ACATACAGATTGTACAAATTATGATAAAAAACTATGACTCTTACACCTTTTCTGATTTTAAATTTTTTCATGACTCCTTGTTGTGATGTAATAATTGCCTCTTGGTCTATGTACAGGTTTCCGATTAGCAAAATTAAGTGTCCTGGAAATGCATTCTTCGAAATGTAATAAGTAGTTTGTTTTGATCCACATAGTCAAATACCTTTGTATAATCAATAAAGCACAAGTAGGCATCTTTCTGGGATTCTCTGCTTTCAGCCAAAATCTTTCCGATGTCAGCACTGATATCCCTCATTCTAAGACTTTTTCTGAACCAGGCTTGCATTTCTGGCAGCTACCTGTCAGTGTTGACTGGATGGCACTTAACACCAACAACCTGTCAGTGTATTGATATTTTTTTAATTCTCTTCAGTACAATTTTAGATAAATGGGATATTAATGATATTGTACATGATGTCTGCATTCTTTTAGGTAAACTTTCATGGGATAAGGCATAAAAACAGATCTCTTGAAATAAGTTAGCCAGGTAGCTATCTTCCAAATTTCTTGATTCATATGTGTGAGTGCCTCTAGTGCTCCATCAGTTTGTTGAAACATTTTAATTTGTATTCCATCAGATCTCAGGCCTTGTTTATTGAGAATTCCTTCAGTGCAACTTTTACTTCTTCCTTAAAATGATTTAATGGTTGAAATTATTTTTGGTTCAGTTACGCTATGTATTCCTTCCATCTTTTTCTTTCTTTTCCCCCTCATTTTCTTTTAATGCTTCATGCATCATATAAATTTTTTCCCCACGTTGTTGTTGTTACATTACATTGATTCAGTTCTGACTCATAATGACCCTGTATAAGGCTTTTAAGGAGCTGCTTGTGGGTTTGTACCTCCAACCTTGCAGTTCAAACAGACTTTGCAGTATGGTGCATTATCCTGCAGCTTCACACCAGGACTCTTTCAAAATTGCAGCCAGTGGCTTGACTTCTATATCAGTTCTTTCAGCTTGAGAAATTCTTAACATGCTTTTCACTTTTGGTTTCCTAACTCTAGGTCTTTGCACATATCCTGATAATACTTTACTTTGTCTTCCCAACCTTCCCTTTTAAATTTTTTGTTCAGCTCTTATACTTCATCATTTCTCCCATTTTCTTTAGCTTTCCTAAACTCAAGAACAAGTTTCAGAGAGCTTTATGACAATGTTTCTCTGCTATTCATAGCGTTACAGTGAGGTGTAGTGTTGTGGGTTAATGCACTCACTACAAAGTCAGATTGAATCACAAGATTGGTGGTTCAAGTTCACCAGTTGTTCCTCAGAAACCCTATACAGGATCTCTAAGGGTTGGGACTAACTCAGCAGCATGCAACAAGAACAAAAGTCATTTAGGTTGATCAATCTCTTCTTCTTTGTCTGTCCAAATCTGAAAGATCTGTTAAAACCT
>NW_006409134.1:381758-382340 GCF_000296735.1 Chrysochloris asiatica
CAACAACAACAAATATATTTCTGATGTTTTCTGCTTTTAGCCAAGATCCACCTGACATCAGCAATGATGTCTCTCACTCCCAATCCACTTATGAATGTGACTTGAAGTTTTGGCAGCTCTGTGCCAATGCACATTTAAAAATTATTTGCAACAAATTGTTTGCAACAAAATATTACTTCTTGTAATATTAATGAAGCTGTTCCAATATTTCTGCATCAGATGGAGTCAAATTTCTTTTGAATGTATATAAATATGGATCTCTTCCAATTGGTTGACCTGTCTTCCAAATTTCGTGACATAAACAAGTAAGCACCTTCAGTGCTGAATTTGTTTTTTGAAACATTTAATGCCTATTACATCAACTCCTGGAGACTCGTTTTTTGCTAATGCTTGCAGAGCAACTTCTTGGATTTCTTCCTTCAATATTACGAGTTTTTTGTAATATTTTATTGCTTTAAATGGTAGAACATCAACCAATTATTTTTGATACAGTGACTGTGTATTCCTTCCATGTTCTTTTGATGTTTCTGTGTCATTCAATATTTTGCTCATGGAATCCTTAAATATAAGTATGATTTTCTT
>NW_006409135.1:0-1000 GCF_000296735.1 Chrysochloris asiatica
TAACCATCTCTGTTTCCATCTCTGGCATTGCTGCTTCTCTGAATAAGGTCCTGAACTCTGCTCTTCTCCTGTGATGGCCCCAGGGTCCTCCACTCCTGGACTGCAAGATTAACCACTCCCCTCTTTTTGTTACAAAATGTCTACCTTTACATTTGCAACATTCATAATCAGTCCTCATAACAAATATTCAATATTGAAGCACAAGAGTCTTATCTCCATCTCCTTTCACCAGCCCCATCAAGACAGGTTAGAAACCACTCAGTGGAGAGTCTACCTTGCCCCATAACCTCTGAAACTAGGCTCCCTCTTGAAAGCTTGTAAGCTAATCATTTTGTGCCTTTGTAGCCTATCCATTTTTTATAGCGGGTGCCTAAGTTGCCCATCCCTATCAACTCTATGCACCCAGGGGTTGGTAATGATCCTTGCTGTAAAGATCTGTTCCCTCTTTTGAGCTAGCTACTACATCAATAAGCATAGGTCAAGTTTATCAAATTATAGCGGATTATTCATTGTTTCCTCTAGTGGAGTTCTGATCATCCAGCCATTTAAGCCAAGTCAAATGGGTATTATCTGTAAGTATAGTTGTTCTTGTGCATCTCCCCTCACTTCATTTCACAGCGTGGAGGCTTCACTCTGTGCTCTAGTTCTCTGTGACTATGTCCCTGTCCCCAGGTCTTCCTATAATGTTGGCCAACCAGGTCTTAGTCCAGGTTTACAGGATTCTATTGAACATGGTCAGACTTATCTCACAGCTTAATTGTTTTTCTGCAACTCCCCTTTTTGGTAGACCAACATGGTCACCAGCAACTCCACATGCCTGCTCATATATTCCCCTTGAGACTCAGTCTTAGACGGGTATTTGTCCTGAACAGACCTACCAATTGTCTTGATGATTCCTTGGTGAACAACTTGCTTGTTCTTGTAGCAGTTAATCAAACTACTATTATTGTTTTGATTTTTCCTACTGGTCTTTCTTTTAAGAACTAGTATCAGACATTAA
>NW_006409135.1:1448-4468 GCF_000296735.1 Chrysochloris asiatica
AGCTGGGATGCTCCTGCATTGCTGATGGAATTGCAAAATGGTCCAACCTCTCTGGAAAACAATATGACACTTCCTCAGAAAGTTGGAAATATAAATACCCTATGATCAAGCAATCCCTCTACTTGGTATTTACCCACAAGAAATATGAGCCATAACAAGAGTAGCTTTATACAAACCAATGTTCATAGGAGCACTATTTACAATAGCAAAAAGATGGAGACCTCCTAAGTGCCCATCAACTGAAGAATGGATAAACAAACTGTGATACCGTGATACATACACACAATAAAATATTATGCTACCTTGAAGAATAACAAGGAAGCTCCAAGCCACCGCATAACATGGATGGACATTGAGGACATTATGTTTAATGAAATTAGTCAGTCACAAAAAGAGAAATACTGCAAAGGACCACTACTGTAAAAGACTAAGAAAAAGAACCCATACTTAAGGGTGGGGGGAATCTTTGCTTGTTACCAGGATGTGGGGGGGTGGGGATAGGTGATGGAGGGGAAGGTGGAGCACAGGGCAGGGGATATACACAGGATCATTTGGGTGCTAGAAAGGGGAGAAATACACAAAAAGGGGAAGGATAAAGGAAGAACACAGAGGACAGGAAAACAATTAGGCATGTTTGTATGGGCTAAGTAGGACAGAGATAAAGAATGATGCATGCACAACCTTGGAAAAACAGGTTTCCGGGACACAGGGATTGATACATGGTTGGAATTGGGAAAAGGGGAGAAATAATGTTAAGATGCTTGGTTGTCTTTTGACTCTTGGTTTATCTGGCATACCATTATAAAATAGACATGAGGTGGGGAGAAAAGAATAACCAGAAATGTCACCATAGAAAGCTTGTAAGTCCATTTTCTGTCTATAACTGATTGGACTACCTAAAACGGGGCTACAAAGTCCTCAGTGAAGGAGGCTCCCTGCAGAGCCTCTGCATTACATAAGACCATAGGTGGAATCTTTAACCACATTAAGAATCTTCTGAGGTGGGAAATTTCCACTTGAAAGGACAAGCAGACCAGCCTGGAGGGCTAGAAGAACAGAAGATACTTCTTGAAAGAAAGATCTATAGGGAAAATATAAAACAATATAGGCAGTCTGACTGATTACTACAAGAACAAGCAAGTTACTCACCCAAGAGACATCAAGGCAAGTGATCGGGTCCCCTCAGGGCAAACCCCCTTCCAAGACTAAGACTCAATGGGAATACATGCTTTGATTGGTGACCATATTCGTCACCAATAAGGGGAAGTGAGGGGAAAACAACAATAAAGCTGCAAGCTAAGCCCTACAAAGTTCATTAGACTCCTGTGAATCTGGGTGGAGACCTGGTTGGCCAGCAATGTGGCAAGACCTGAGGACTCGGGCCCAGAATCAGTGATATAGCCACAAAGGACTAGAGTGGAGTGTGAAGCGTCCAGTTGGTAAGAAGAAAGGGCATATTCATAAGAACACCCACACTTGCAGATAACACCCACTTGACCTGGCTTCAATGACTGGATAATTAGAGCTCAATTAGAAAAAGGAAGAAGAGGAAAAAAAGAGTAATCTGATACAATTTGATGAACTTGACGTACACCTATGGATGCAGTAGCTCAAAAGAGGAAACAAATATTTACAGTGAGGATCATTGGTACCCCCTCCATACTCAAAGTAGACAAGGGTGGGAAACTTGGACATTGGTTACCCAAAATAGGGGGTGGTGGTGCTACAATGGCAAGAAGTGACTGGTTTACAAGCTTTCAAGAGGGATCCTAGATCCAGAGGGCATGGAAAATGTAGAATCTTCACTGAGTAGTATCCCTATATATTTTAGAACATAGTCCCTTGCCTAATGAGTCATTGCAAAATAATTTTTCCCATTCTGTGGGCTCCCTTTTTACCCTTTTGCTGAAGTCTTTTGATGCACATACGTTTTTAATTTTTAGTATGTCCCAATATTCTATTTTGTCTACTATAGTTTGTATAATTTTCACAATGTTTGGTAGTCTGTGTATTCCTTGTATTGTTGTTGTTGTTGTTAAGTGCCGTTGAGTCGATTCCGACCCATAGCGACTCTGTACAGGGTTTCAGAGGGTGTAAATCTTTATGGGAGTAGAAAGCCTCATCTTTCTCCCACAGAGTGGCTGGTAGTTTCGAACCGCTGACTTTAAGGTTCGCAGCCCGATTCGTAACCACTACGCTACCAGAGCTCCTATTTTTTCATTGATGACCTTTATAATTCTGGGATTCACATTTAAATCTTTAATCCATGCTGAGTTGATATTTGTATATGGTGTGAGGTAAAGTACTTCTTTCAGTCTTTTGCATATCACTTTCCAGTTTTGCCAGCACCATCTGTTGAAGAAAATATCTCCTCCAAATGCAATATTCTTAGGCTCTTTGACAAAAATCAAGTGGCTGTGTGTGTATGGATTAATTTCTGTATTCTCGATTCTGTTCCATTGGCAATGTATCTTTCATTGTAGCCAACTTGTTCTCACTGTAGCTGTATAGTAAATTTTGAAATAGGGTATGAGAGACTTCCAACTTTATTTTTCTTCTTAAGCAGTGTTTTGCTTATTCTGGGTCTCTTACCTTTCCATATAAATTTATAATTGCTTTTTTCTATCTCTTTGCAATATGTGGTTGGAATCTGGACTGAGATTGCATTATATGTGTAGATTGCTTTACTCAGTATTGACATTTTCACAATGTTAAGTCTTCATATCAATGAGCATGGTATATTCTTCTATTTTTGTAAGTCTCCTTTGGTTTCTTGATTTAATGTTTTGTAGGGTTTGTTTGTTTGTTTGTTTGTATAGTTCATTTATTTATTTTGTTACATTTATTCCTAGATATTTCATCCTTTGGGTGACTATTTTAAATGGTATTGCTTTTCTAATCTCCCCTTCAGCACTGCCATTATCAGTATGTTGTTGTTGTTATGTGCCATGGAGTAGGTTCTGACTCATAGTGACCCTACACAGGGTTTCCGAGGCTGTAAATCCTTATGGGAGCAGACT
>NW_006409135.1:4788-5882 GCF_000296735.1 Chrysochloris asiatica
ATAGATGAGTCAGAACCAACTTGATGGCAACTAAAAACCCCAACAATGAAATATACTGAATATTTTATTAATTTTATTGAGCCATGCTTGACTAACCAAAGAAAGAAGTAGACTATACAATATTTACAATTTCCTACTATGACATATTATTCACAGAAACTTATAAATGAAGTAAAAATTTCAAAATAGAATAATAATAAACATTTCAATGATTTTAGTCATAAGTTCATCAGAGTCTTTATATATGAGAATCTGTATGTGGCATTGCAGGTTAATAACTGGAGGAACAACCAAAAAGTATGTGGTTCAAACCATCACCAGCTTATCAGAAATTGTATATCTGGTCACTATTAATCAGAACTAACTTGATGCACTTAACAAAAATTATCTTTCTGAGTACAGTCTTTTTCAAAAGAAAATTGACTATAATGATTAGAATTTATAATTTAATAGGAAAATTAGATATAGCAGGAAACCCTCACTGTTGTTATTACATGCCTTCAAGTTGATTCTGACTAATAATTATCCTGTATAGAGTTGCTGAAGCTTTAAATCTTTGTTGGATTTATTGTAATTGTTAAGTGACATTGAGTCTATACCTTATGCACAACACAAAGAGACACTGCCCGTGACAACCTTACAATTGTTGCCACACTTAAGCCCATTGATGCTGCCACTTTGCCAATCTATTTTACTGGTGGTCCTCCTTTTTTTCCCTAAGCCTCCATCTTCCCAAACATGATATCCTACTCCAGCAATTGGTTCCTTCCGATAATATGTCCAAAATTGGAGACAAATATCTGGCCATCCAGACCTCCAAGAAGCACTCTGGCTGCACATCTTGAAGCACAGAAATTTTGATTATTTTGGCAGCCTATGTTATTTTAAATATTCTCCTCCAACACCATAACACAAATGCATCAATTCTTCTAAAGTCTTCCTTATTCATTGTCTAGCTTTCACATGCATAGAAGGTTATTGGAAATACCATGGCTTGGGTCAGGCACACCTTAGTCCTCAAGTTGACTTCTTTGCTCTTCAACATTTTAAAACAGTCTTATTCAACTGGGATTCATATCAGGGATGCAAGGATG
>NW_006409135.1:7232-7838 GCF_000296735.1 Chrysochloris asiatica
CAAAGTGGCAGGATATAAGATCAACATACAAAAATCAGTTGGATTCCTCTATACTAATAATGAAAGGCCTGTAAAGAACATTAGGAAAGCAATATAATTTATAATAGCCACCCAAAGGATGAAGTAACTAGGAATAAATGTAACCAGATAAACAAAGGACCTATACAAAGAAAACTACAAAACACTACTACAAGAAACCAAAGAAGACTTACAAAAATGGAAGAATATATCATGCTCCTGGAGAGGAACACTTAACATTGTGAAAATGTCAACAGTGCCCAAAGCAATCTAGACATATAATGCAATCCCAATCCATATCACAATGGCATTCTTCAAAGAGATGCAAAAAACAATTATAAACTTTATATGGAAAGGAAAAAGACCTAGGATAACCAAAGCACTGCTTCAGAAGAAAAATAAAGGATTAAGGATCTAAAGGTGAATCCCAGAATTATGAAGGTCATCAATGAAAAATAGGGACAAATATGAGGTCACTAATTCAGGCAATACACAGATTACAAAACATTTCAAAAACCACACAAACAAAAGTAGACAAAATAGATGAGTGGGACATACTAAAAATTAAAAACTTATGTGCATCAAAAG
>NW_006409135.1:36853-38315 GCF_000296735.1 Chrysochloris asiatica
TATAGGAAATTACAACACATCAACAAGAAAAAGACATATAATTCAATTAAAAAATGGGCATATGACATGAACAGACACTTCATCAAGAACAATATTTTGACAGCAAATAAACTGGTGAGGCAATGTTCAAGATCATTGTTGTTGTTGTTTTTAAGTGCCATCGAGTCGATTCCGACCCACAGCGACCCTCATCTTTCTCCCGCGGAGCAGCTGGTAGTTTCAAACCGCTGACCTTGTGATTCACAACCCGATTCGTAACCACTACACTACCAGAGCTCTAAATCGTAACAACAATGAGTTATCATATCACACCAGTAGTAACAGCAAAGTTCAGAAAAGCAAAAGACAACAATTGCTAGCGAGAGTGTGGAGAGACTGGGACTTTCCTGCATTTCTGGTGGAACTTTAAAATGGTTCAATCCCTCTGGAGAATGGTGTGGAATTTCCTCAGAAACCTGGAAATAGAAATACCTTATGATCCAGCAATTCCTTTACTTGGTATAAATCCACAAGAAGTATGCATCAGAATGTGAATAGATATATGCACACCAATGTTCCTTACAACACTATTCACAATAGCAAAAAACTGGAGACTGCCCAAATGATGATCAGTGGAAGAACAGATAAAATACTCTGACACATAAATAGAATGGAATACTATGCTACCTTGAAGAATAACAATGAAGCTGCAAAGCATTGCATAACATGGGTCAGCTTTGAGTACATAATGCTGAGTGAAATTAGTCAGACACAAAGGAGAGATATTGTATATGTCCATTAATGTAAAAACTTGAGAAGATTGCCATATTAAATAATAATTATTTGAGGGTTACCATGGGCAGGAGGGAGCCACAGTAACTCACAGGTCAGAGTATAGTCATAATATAGCTTGGGTGAGGGTGAGGGTGAGGGTGAGGGAAATATACTAGCAAGAGGAGGACTGTACATAAGAAGGGATATGGGATGGAAGAACAAAGACAATAGGAGAACATATAGGAAGATTTGCATGGGCTAAATGGGACAGAGATACAAAGTGATGTGTACCCAGCCTTGGAAAAGCAGCACTCAGTGATACCAGGATCCAAGCATAATCTAAATGTGTAAAAGAGGGGAAATAATGTTAAGGTGATTGACTATATTATGGATATTTGTTTCCCTTGCCTACAATTGTAAAATAGACACTTGAGTGGGATAGAAAAGAATGTTGGAAAACATTCTTACAGAAAGTTTATAAGCCTATCTTCATCCTATAACTAATTGGAATACCTAAACCAGGTTCTAGAACTTGCCCAGTGAAATAGGCTTCTTGTGGAACATTTGTAGAGTATAGGGCCATACATGAAGTCCTGACCTCCATCCAGAAACTTCTGAAATATGATATTCCCACTTGATAGGACATGAAGACCAACATGGGGTGGCTAGAGGAACAGAAGATACTTCTTGAAAGAAAGGCCAGCAGAAA
>NW_006409135.1:39330-39913 GCF_000296735.1 Chrysochloris asiatica
TCATGACTAACTGCAATTTTTACAACTGTAAAGGTAGAAGTTGTGTAACAAAAAGGTGGTGTAGTTAATTTGGCATTCCAGGAATAGGGGACTCTAGGCTCATTAAGAGAAGAGCATGAGAGGGACATGTGATCCTAACCAGGTAAGTAGTGGCACTAGAGTTGGAGGCAGAAGTGTTGGCATGGAGAGATAGAGCATTTAAGGACTCTAAACTCATGGAAAGAGAACGGTTGTGTGCTGGTGGGCAGGGAGCTGGTTTGCAAAATATGTCCTTTGGTTGTTTAAATGATTATACATCCCTGTGTGTTTTTGTATACATCAAAAAAAAAAGAGGGAAGAGAAGCAAATACTGCTAATTGATGGCTCATGGAGGGGATTGTAATAATTGCAAAGAAATAAACTGTGATTTGTGAGTTCAGAACTAATGTTCTGTATTCTGGCACGTAAAATATCACTCAATTCATCCTAAAAGTTTTAATTAAAAACAAGAAACACAAAAAAGAATATATAGATAATACTCACTTGACCTGGCTTCAATGACTGGATGATCAGAGCTCAACTAGAAGAGGAAAAAAAGAGTAAT
>NW_006409135.1:40398-42365 GCF_000296735.1 Chrysochloris asiatica
TTGGCCCAGGATCGGGCAGTGTTTCATTCTGTTGTTCATAACGTCGCTTGGGTCAGTACTGACTTGATGGCACCTAACAACACCACCAACAACAACATGGATGCAGTAGCTCAAAAGTGGGAACAAATCTTTACAATGAGAATCATTCCCACGCCCTCCATACACAGAGTAGACAGGGGTGAGCAACTTGGACACTGGCTACTCAAAATGGAGAGGCTACAAAGGCAAGAAGTGACTGGCTTACAAGCTTTCAAGAGGGAGCCTAGATCCAAAGGTCATGGAGAAAGGTAGACTCTCCACTGAGCAGTATCCAATCTGTCTGGGAGGGGCTGATGAAAGGAGATGCGCATAGGTCTCTTATGATGCAATAGTGAATAATTGTTATCTGGACTGATTTTGAGGGTAGGAAATGTAAAGGTAGATTTTTGTAGCAAAAGGTGGGCAGTGATTAACTTTGCATTCTAGGTCCCTGGGACCATCAACAGAGAAGAGCAGTATGGGACCCTACCCAGAGAAGAAATGACACCAGAAATGGAGGCAGAAACAATAACGTGGAGAGATGGATCAGCTGGGGACTTTAGACCCAAAGAGGGAGAGGGGCTGTTTGCTGATGACCAGGGGTTAGGCTTGCAGGGTATGCCCTTTGGTTGGTTGATGGTGCATGAAGGGGATTATAACCATGACAATGAAATGACATATGATAGGATGAATGTAAATCTAATGTCCTCCCATATAAATTATCACATAATTCACAATAAAACATTAAAAAAAGAATATATAAGTGTATGTCAGAAGAGGTTTTGAAACTCCAGCATAGAGATGATAAAGCAAACAGTAGAAATGAGGTGGTAAAAGAGGTGAATAGAATATTTCAAAGGAATACTCAAGAAGACAAAGCAAAATGTTATAATGAAATGAACTCAAGTTAGAAAACCAAAGGGAAGAAAATGTTCAATATTTCTCAAACAGAAAGAATTGGGGAAAAGAAAATCGAGCCTTCATTTGCAATAGTAGGAATCAGTGGGGAAACTATTGAATGATCAGGAAACATCAAAGGAAAATGGAAAGGATGCACAGAGAAACTGTATCAAAAAGAAACTGTGATGCTCAACCATTTCAAAGGATAGCATATGATCACGAGCCAGTGATATTGAAGGATGAAATCCAAGTTACCCTGTAATGTGTCATTGGTGAGGAAACAGGCTCAGCGTATTAATTATATACAAAATTAAACCTCTCAACAAAATGATGTGGCATTGCTGAGATATTCGTCTATACCAAGCTATTTGGACAACTGGTTGGAAGAGATCTAGATTTTTGCCCATTCCAAAGAGAGTTGACATAATGGAAGAAGAAATCACCAGACAATATCATTAATAACTCATGCAAGTAAAATTTTGCTAATGAAAATCCAAAAACAGCTGCAGCAGTACATTGACAGAGATTTGAAAGATGTTCTGGTCAAATTCAGAAGAGGACATGGTACAAGGAATATCATTGCTGACATCATAGGAATCTTGTCTGAATGCAGAGAATAAAAGAAAGATATTTATTGTTGTTGTTGTTAGGTGCCAGCTGCACAATGTTTGCTATGCTTCAGCCCATTGTTGCTGCCACTGTGAAAATCCTCTTGGGGGTCTTCCTCTCTTTCACTGACTTTCTAATTTACCACTTTACTATGTCCTCCTCCAGAGACTTATCCCACCTGAAAATATGTGTGAAGTATGAAAGATGAAGTCTGGCCATTCTGGCTTGCAAGGGGCATTCAGGCTGTACTTTGCCCATCTCATATTTGTTTGTTCTTTTAGCAGGTCTTAGTCCATTTAATATTCGCTTCCAACACCATGACACAAATGCATGAGTTCTTGTATGATCTTCTTTATTCATTGTCCAACTTTCGCATGCATATGAGATTGTTGAAAATACCATGGTTTGGGTTGTTGTAGTTAGGTACCATCAAATTAGCA
>NW_006409135.1:42834-44255 GCF_000296735.1 Chrysochloris asiatica
ATCTTTGTTCCTCAACACTTTAAAAATGTCTTGTGCTAGCAGATTTGCCTAAGGCAATACATCCATCCTTTGATTTCTTGGTTGTTGCTTCCATGAGTGTTGACAGTTGCTCCAAGAAGAATGAAGTCCTTGACAACTTCAATTTTTTCTCCATTGATAAGAGTGTTGTTTATTGGTCCAGTGATGAGGATTTTTGTTTTCTTTACATTAAGATGAAATTCATATCGAATACTGTGGTCTTTGATTTTCTTCAGTAAGTATTTAAAGTCCTCTTCACTTTCAGCAAGCAAGGTTGTATCATCTACATATTGCAAGTTGTTGAATCTTCCTCCAATCCTGATGCCACACTTTTCTTTATATAACACAGCTTCTCAGATTGTTTGCTCAGCATCCAGGTTAAATAAGCATGATGAAATAATACAACCCTGTCACACACCTTTCTTAGTTTTAAACCATTCAGTGTCTCCATGTTCTCTTTGAACAACTGTCTCTTGGTCAATGTGCAGATTCCTCATGAGCACAATTAAGTGTTTCAGAATACTCATACTTTGCAATGTTTCTCATAACCTGTCATGATCCACACAATTTTTGCATACTCAGTAAAGCACAGGTACACATCTTTCTGATATTCTTTGCATTCAGCAAAGATCCATCAGACATCAGTAATGATATACCTTATTCTATGTCTTCTTCTGAATCTGGCTTGAACCTCTGGAAGTTTTCTATCAATGTATGCTTACAGCCCCTTCTGTATTACCTTCAGTAAAACTTTACTCGCATATGATATCAAAGTTATCATCTGATGATTTCCACATTGTGATGGTTTGGGTTAGCCTAACCTAAATCATAAAACTGACATAGTTTCTCTTCAACACTTTGGGTCACCTTTGTTCGAAATAGACACAAATATAAATCTTTCCCCATTAGTTTACCATGTTACTGTTTTAGAATTTTAAAGGCATATTTAATTGTCAATCTCCAGGTCTGCATCAATTTGTTGAAAGATTCCAATTAGTATTCCATCAATTCCTAGAACCTTTATCTTTGTCAGTGTCTTCTGTGCATCTTGGATTTCTTGTTTCAGTATTATTGTCTCTTGTTCGTATGCTAAGTCTTGAAGTGGTTGAACAAGTAATTTTTTTTTTTTTCTTCACACAGTGACTCTGTATATTCCCTCCATTTTCTTTTGATGCTTTCTACACTGTTCAATAATGAGCCTTTGTAGCATAGTGGATTATAAACTGTCCTGCTTATCACAAGGTCAGCAATTCGAATCTACCAGTTTCTCTCTGGTAAAAAAAAAAAAAAAAAAGATGAGGTTTTCTGCTCCTTAAGGATTTATAGCTTCATAAAAAATCATAGGTTTGTTATGACTCAGGACTGACTCGGTGACACACATCCACCACAACCACCACATCATT
>NW_006409135.1:44895-50298 GCF_000296735.1 Chrysochloris asiatica
GTACTTAACAACAACAACAACAACGTCATCGCTTGGCTCTCATGGACTTGATTTTATTTTCTTTATCTTCAATCAGAACTTTCATATGAGTAGTTAATGGTCTCTTCCACAGTCTATGACTGGCCTTATTTGCACTGATGATATGGAGCTTTTCCACAAATGTAGTCATTTTTATTTCTCTGTGTTTTATCTGGTGAGATCCATGTGTATAATCCCCTTTTATGTCACTTTTTTTTTTTTTTAAGGTATTTTCAATGAGCAAGTCATTGGTCTTGCAAAATTCTATCACGTGATCTCCAGCATCATTTCTGTCACTAATGTCATATTTTCCAATGAGTGATCCTTTCTTTTTGTTTCCGAAGTTTGCATTCTAATCGCCAATCATTATCAGTGCATCTTCATTACCTGTTTGATCGACTTCAGGCTGAAAAAGATGATAGAATTCTTCAGTTTCTTTTTCACTGGCTTTAGTGATTGTGGTGTACATTTAAATACTAGTTGTATTAACTAGTTGTAGGCTTATGGATATTATCGTATCACAGACAGTGTTGTTCATTGAAATAGATCTTGAAATCTTCTTTTGGATAATGCACATGACACCATTCCTCTTCCATTTGTCATTCCAAGATTTTTGACTTTCAAAACCCTGTGGTTGTGAAATTCAAAATGGCTCTGGTAGCGTAGTGGTTACGAATTGGGCTGCGAAGCTTAAGGTCAGCGGTTCGAAACTACCAGTCGCTCCTCGGGAGAAAGATGGGGCTTTCTACTCCCGTAAAGATTTACACCCTCGGAAACCCTGTACAGAGTCGCTATGGGTGGGAACCGACTGGACAGCACTTAACAACAACAACAATACCAGTCCATTTCAGCTCACTAATGTCTAGGATACCAATGTTTATGCTTTCCATTTCATTTTTTAAAATTTCCAATTTTCCTAGGTTCATACTTCATATATTCCATATTTATATTTTTAATGGATGTTTCTTGTTTAGAGCTGTTTTCCATCAGAAAATGAAGGTCCTTCGAGCTTTATTCCTCTGGTGTCATCACAGTCAACTGTACTTTGAGGAGTCCACTATTCCCCAGTGCTATTCTGAGTGCCTTACATCCTGAGGAGCTCATTTTCCAATACTATATCTGAAAATATTCTGATGCTATTCATCATGTTTCAATATTCAATATGTTATTGCTGTCCACTGCTTTTCATAAGTTTGTCAATGACTAAATATTCAGAAGAAGTCCATCTCTCCTTCTTAGACTTGAAGTTCAACTGAAACCTATCTACTATGGGTGACCCTGGTCTTGTTTAAAATATCAATGGCATGGCTTCCAGAATCACAGCAAAATGCAAGCTAACATAGTACAGAAAATTGACAAATGAATAGTGGAAATAGGTATGATGGTGGTTGTGGTGCTATGCTGTGGAGTTGGTTCTGACTCATAGGGACCCTGCACAGGGTTTCTGATGCTGTAAGTCTTTACAGGAGCAGAAAGCCTTATCCTTCTACTGTGGAATTGCTGGTAGTTTAAAACTGTTGACCATGAGGTAAGCAGCCTAACTCATAATCACCTCACTACCAGAGCTCCTGAAAATATGTATAAATGTTTATATAGTTGGTTACTTTTATTAAGTTTCATTGAGTAAGTTCTGGCATAAAGAGACCCTATACAGTGTTTCTGACATACAGGTGGTGAACTTAAACTAGTAACATTGGTTCAAACCAACTTTGCAGTCCAGCACATTAATTCATAGTGTAGCTCAACTCATAACCACTATGCTACGAGAGCTCCTTATGTGTATATCTGTATCTATCTAACTATCTATCTTTCTATCTATCTATCATCTGTTCTCTTAATTGCAAAAATGTTTCCTTGAGAAATCACAAATATTTTAATGTTAGCTAATTATTGATTATAAAGGTCCACTATAAATTTACAAGAATTTGCCTTTAAAAATCAAATAATTTGGTTACCTCTATATTTGTTTAATGTCATAGCTTTAAAAAAAAAATACTTATTTTCTTCTAAACCTTACTATTTTGTATCAACATTTCTAAATAAATATTCTGCATTTTTGTGCATTATTGTATTGTAATGTAGAAATCAATAAAAATGTGCATTGATTTCAGAGATTTGATCGTATCTCTTATAGAAAAATATTATGCAACTTATTATACTTTATAAAAATTAAAACAAAATACTCAATAAATGTTTCTACTTCTTTCTAGATCCACCGGGGAATAGCAAATAATGGATTGCAACAGTAGTCTATAAAAGTATGCATACAAAATTGCAAATTGTGATAAGGGGCTGAGGCCAGATATGACTCAGTAAGAGATTTTTGTGAGAGATGAAACATATATAACTCTTATATTTTACAGACTTCTCTAAAATTAATTTGTATTTATCCTAATACTTAAAAGATATGATCCTAAACTTGGATTTTACGAAGACTGGTTAGAAACTAGAAAGAAAATTCCTTAGCATTTTAAGGAAAGTAATTATAACACAAACTATTGTTTTCTGTTGTCTAATTATATTAAATTTCTTTTCTCTAACTATAAAAATCATATGAAGTATCATCTTTTCCCAATAGACTCCTTAAGTTTTATTGTGTCTTAAGGCAGCAATTTACAGTTTATTGACTTTTACTACATGCACTATATACATGTACATTCTATTCATTAACCTTTCAATGATATTTAGCTTAATAAAAACACTTGGAAATGTTTGTTGCTGCATACATTATCAAAATATATGGACAAAGCTATTATACATTGACTAGACTCACTAAAACCAATTGATTGAAATGAGGCAGAATATAATGTGTGACATTTTATTCCCAGAACTTGAAGTACCTAATTTGGAAAGAAAATATTTTGGCCTCTTGGAATCTATCACTATAATATTTTTATTCTAGACAATTATAATACATGTTTACATTTAAATATGTATAGAGTTATCAGTGTTGTGTTGATGGTACTGTTTTAAATAGAAATGTTTTTAGGATTTTTTTTTTTCCTTTAGTACAAAAGTAATGACTGTAAGATGCATATGTAATTTCTCCATATTAAGCTATAATTTCATTATATAATGTAGCATGAAGTTTAAAATTTAGAATATTATTTACTCATTTTTCATTTATTAAAAGATGATTGAAAATATGTCCAAAATGTCATATATTTATAAATTTTAAATCAAAGCTTTAAAAATTATGTAAATTTCAGTAAACTCTGTTGCATTTTGACTTCCACTGACTATTGTTGAACAATGAGTGTTTGCCCAGCATTTCATGAAATGTTGTGAATATTAAGCTAAATAGAGGAAACTCTCTATTCTTAGGATGCTCCTATTTTATGTGAAATATTTAAGTTTTCACTAAATATTCTGAAAATAATGGGACCTTGGTTCTAGGAATAAGGTATAGATTCGATGTCTGCTAAAAGGCTAAGCACATTACCATTTGTTTAATGTGAACAAATACCAGAAGATTATCTATTTATCTTACTCACTCTAACATATGAGCTAGAAAAGTCAGAAATATTCTGATGTTTCATAGTATATTAAAGTTATTCATCACTTATCCTCCAGTGCATCATACTATATGATGTCTTGCATGTTGCTGTGATGCTAGAAATTATCCCACTGATATAAATACTGGTAGGGTCACTCATGGTACACAAGTTTCAGTGGAGTTTTAAATCTAAGGCAGACTAGGAAGAATGATAGGCAGATCAATTATGAATGATTAGTTGTTGAAAACTTGATGAAAATCAGCAGATCCCTGTCAGATATACTGTTAGAAGATAAGCCCATTAATTTGGAAGGCACGGGACTGGGCAACTCAAAATATGACTGGGGAAGAGCTTCCTCCTCAAAGAAGAGTTGACCATATGGTGAAAATGGGTCAAAGCTTTTGAGACCTTCATTTGTTATTGAGACATAATGCAAAATAAGGAGAAACAGTTGCAGACATCCAAAAAAAAAAAATATATATATATATATAATATAATATTCTTCTCTCATACTTTGGACATGTTGTCAGGGGGGACCAGTCACTGAAGAAGGATATTATGTTTGGTAAGGAGATGCATCAGAGAAAAAGAGGAAGATTACCAGTGAGATGTATTGGCAAAGTAGCAGCACAAATAGGCTCAATTGTGGCAACAATTGTGAGGTTGGCCCAGGACTAGGCAGTGTTTCATTCTGTTGTGCATAGTGTCACTATGAGTTGGTACCAACTTGATGGCTCCTAACAGCAGAAACAAATGTAGGACAATTGACAGTTTTCAAAATGAAATAAAACTCATAAAGATCCATATCCTAGGCATTGCTATTTTTTGTTTAGTGTCATTGAGTCAGTTCTAAATCATGTTGATCTTATGTACAACAGAAAGACCCACTACCAAGTCCTGTACCTTTCTCACAATTCCTGTTAGTTTTGAACCCATTGCTGCTGCTACTGTGCCAATCCATCTCATTGAAGAATTTCTTCATTTTTGCTGACCCTCCACTTTACAAAACACGATTTCCTTCTCCAGGGACTTGTCCCTCCTGATAACATGTCCAAAGCTTGAGAGACAATGATTTGTCATCTGGGCTTCTAAAGATCACACTGGATGTACTAATTCCAAAACAAGTTTAGTCTAGTCTTTAGTGAGCTAAAATGGATGGGTATTGGCCTTTTTGATTCTAACCATACACTGATTACTATGTCTAGAATGTCAAATTGAAGAGGAATGCCACACATTCATCATCAAGAACAGCATTTAAAGATCTGTCTTGAAGTACCATGTTGTCTATTATATAATAATAGACATACACCTACAAGGAAGAGCAGTTAATATCACTATGATTTAAGTTTACACAGCAAACACTAATACCAAAGATGATGAAATTAATGAATTCTATAAACTTATTGAGTGTGGTATTGATCAAACATGCAGTCAAAATGTATTGATAATTACTGGTGATTAGAATGCAAGGAAGGGTCAGTCATTGGAAAATGTGGTTTTAATGATAGAAACAATGCAGTGTAAAAAATAGATGAATCTTGGAAAATGATAGTTGATTATTGTAAACTTAACAACATCAGGACTTCTATTATAGCTGCTATTACAGATGTGGTGTTTTGTTTTGTTTTGTTTTGTTTTCTTGAGCAAATTAATACATCTCCTTGTACTTTGTATGGATCTATTTATCAGGCCATTTACATTTTATGAATGCCATTTTCTAAGGATCACCAGAAGCAGTTTGCCTTCAACTGGCAAGGACGATAAACGAAGTCTTACTTCAAAGGCATATTGTTGTTGTTGTCAGGTGCCATCGAGTAGGAACCGACTCATAGCGATCCCATGCACAGCAGAACGAAACAATGTCCGATCCTGGGCCAACCTCACTACC
>NW_006409135.1:50843-52262 GCF_000296735.1 Chrysochloris asiatica
CTGCTTCTGCAAAGGCATATGAACTCTCCAGAAATCTGTCATAACTTAGTTCACAAGGACCTCATTCACCTTTCCCTGACCCAAGACATTACACTGCTTCATTACATTGATGACATTATGATTCTTGGTCCTAGAGAGGATTATGCATCAATGACCCCAGAGTTATTAATAAAGCATCTGTGTGTTTAAGGGTGAACTATTAACTTAACAAAAATTCAGGCACTTTCCACCTCAGTTAAATTTCTTGTTCAGTGGGGTGTGGTCTGCAATAATATTCCAACTATGATGCTGATGGTGGTATGCTATAGAGTCACTTCTGACTCATAACAACTCTGTACAGGGTTTCAGAGGCTGTAAAACTTTACTGGAGCAGAAAGCCTCATATTTCTCCCACAGAACCACTGATAGTTTTGAACTGCTGACTTTGAGATTAGCAGCTCAATTCGTAACCACTACGCTACCAGAAGGATAAGTTATTTGACTTCTTCCAAAAATTGAAAAAGAGGCACAGTGCCTACTAGACCTTTTTGGAGTTTTGAGGCAACATAATTCTCTTTGGAATGTGTTACATTTATTAAATGTGCTACATTTATTTAAAAATGGCCTATTTATCAAGTGACTTAACAAGTTGCTAATTTGAGTGGTGTCCACAATGAGAAAAGGCTCCCTTAGATTTTCAAGTTGCTGTGCAAGTTTCTCTGAAACATAGAACATATAATCTAACAGATCCAATGTGCTTAAAGTGTCAGTGGGAGACAGCAATATATCTTGGGCAAGCACCTATTAGTGAATAACAATGTAGACTTTTAAGATTTCAGAGCAAATTCTATATCGTCCTCTGCAGATATTTACCCTCTTTTTGAGTAACAGCTTTTGGCTTGTTACTGGATCTTAGTAGAGCCTGAATGCCTATTGATGTGCCAACAAGTCACCATGTGACCAGAGCAACCCATCATGAACTGGGTGCTATCTGACCTACAGAGTCATATGTTTGGACATACACAGCAGCACTCCATCGTTAATTGTAAGTAGTATATACAAGACTGGGCTTGAGCAGAACCTGATGCCATGAGTAAGTTGCATGAGGACTATCAGGGACAGCATATGCAAGCACTGAGAATCTGTGGCCCTGTGACAAGATGGATGAAAATCCAATCCCGGGGCCCCTCCTCAGGATTGCTAGCCATGGACCAGGAGGGCCAAGGAAGTGACCCCCTGAAGTCCCATGTTCATAGGTTTTTGCGAACTCACTGGTGGGCTACTTCTGTATAATTTTCTTTGGTCTTATTGTTCATTGTATGCTTCTAACATTATGCTTCTAACATTAACAACCTGCGATATGCAGATGATACAACCTTGCTTGCTGAAAGTGAAGAGGACTTGAAACATTTACTTATGAAGATCACAGAGCACAGCCTT
>NW_006409135.1:53757-55758 GCF_000296735.1 Chrysochloris asiatica
GGAAAATAAAAGACGGAGGTAGAGTGAGTGCTGCATGCAATGCTGCATGCAATGAAAGGCAATGCAATGTTTGCAGACCAGCCTGCCTTTCAGCTTGCATCAACTTTGTGTGTCTGTCTTCTTTGTGTCAGTTTTGTCTTTCTCTTTCACCACCAGATCTCCCTACTTTGTGCAACCACTCTTCTGTAGAGGCTGGACCCCAACAGAGGACCAATGCCATTGGTCCCCACCCCTGTCACATTACCTTCACTCTCCCATTCTACACCTATGGCTTCATAGGGCTTTTCTTATGATCAGTTGACTGAGGAAGAGAAAATTCATGCTTGGTTTACAAATGGTTCTATACTATATGCAGGCACCACTCAAAACTGGAGATCAGCAGCACTGCAGTCCTTTCTTTGAACTATCCAGAAGTCCAGTGGTGAAAAGATATCCTCCCAATGGGCAGAACTTCAAACAGGGCATCTGGCTGTTCATTTTCCTTAGAATGAGAAATGGTGAGGTATGTGGCTGTATACTGAATCATGAGCTGTTGCCAATGTTTTGAGTGGATGGTCAGGGGCTTATAAGAAACAAAATTGGAAAATTGGTGACAATGAGGTGTGGGGACAAATTATGCAGATAGACCTCTTTAGATGGGTAGAACAATTGAAGACATTTATGTGTCATGTGAATATGAATCAAAAAGATACCTTGTAAAGGAGGATTTTAACAACCAAGTGGATATAATGATGTTTTCTGTGGAAACTAATCATACTCTTTCTCCAGCCACTCCTGTCATTATCCAATGGACTCTTGAACAAAGTGGTCACAGTGAGAGTTATGTAAGTTTCCATGGTCTCAGCAGGATGGCTCTCACTCACCAAGGCTGACAGGGCTACAGCCACTGCAGAGTGCCCAATCTGCCAGTAGCAGAAACCAACATTGAGTCCCAGGCTCTGAGACCATTCTTTCTGGAGATCATTTAGCTATCTGGTGGCAGGTTGATTACGTCAGATCACTTCTATCATGGAAAGTACAGTGTTTTATTAAAATAGGAATAGACACTTACTCTGGATATTGATTTGCCTCCCTTGAACAAAATGCTTTACCAAAACACCATCCTTGTTGTTACAGAATACCTTAGCCACGGTCCTAGTATTCCACACAGCATCAACTCCAATCAAGGAAGCTACTTAACAGCAAATGAAGCACAGCAATGGACCCACGCTCTTGAAGTTCTCTGGTCTTACCATGTTCCTCATCATCCTGAAGCAACTTACTGATTGATTGAAGTAATGGTCTTCTAAAGGCACAATTAGGGCTCCATCTAGGTGTCAATACCTTGCATGGTTGGACAATGTTCTTTGGGAGGCTGTGTATGCTCTAAAACAATGTCCGATATAGGGTGCTGTTTCTTCAATTGCCAAGATCTATGAACCAGAAAACAAGGGGTAGAAATGTGGGTGGCACCACTCATTATTACTTTTAGTGACCCATTTGGAAGAAAAAATGCTTCTGGTACCTGCAACTCTATGTTCTTCAGGTATGAATGTTTTAGATCTCAAGGAAGAAATACTCCCACCTTGAGACAAAGCACTGATTCCATTGAACTGGAAGTTAAGCTTGCTCCCAGGTTATTTTACACTCCTCATATCTCTGGATTGATAGGCAAAGAAAATAGTTACTATATTGGCTGGCGTGATTGATCTTGATCAACAAGGAGAAATTGGCTTAACATTACATAATAGACGAAAGGAAGGATATGTGTGGCATCCAGGAAATTCTTTAGGATTGCTTTTAATTCTACCATGTCCTGTGATTAACATCAATGGTAAACTACAGCAACCCAACTCCAAAGTGAAGAATAATAGCCTAGATACTTCAGGAATGAGGTTTTGGGTTGTTTTAGCAGGCAAAGAACCCCAGCCAGCTCAGCTGCTTCATGAAGACAATGCGGATATATACATAATGGGTAGTTGAAGATGGTAGTTCTAAATACCAGCTATGGCCCTGTGACAA
>NW_006409135.1:55944-65177 GCF_000296735.1 Chrysochloris asiatica
GCTATGAGTCAGAACCAACTCCATGGCACATAACAACAACAACAAACCTTTATGAAGGTAGAAAACCTTATCTTTCTCCCATGGAATGGCTGGTAGTTTCAAACTGCTGACCTTGAGGATAGCAGTGCAACTTGCAACAAATATGCTACCACAGCTCCTTAAATTAATAAGAGTAAGCAAAAATTGTTGTAGTTCTTAAGTGCCATTGAGTCAGTTCCAACCATAGAAACTCTGTATAGGGTTTCCAAGGAGTGGCTGGTGAGTTTGAACAGCTGACCTTGCAGTTCAAACCGACCTTGAGGTGTCCAGTGCATTATCCTGAAACATCACACCAGGATCCTGCAGCACAACACCAGGACTCCAAATATATATATGGAGTCCTGATATGGCACTGTAGGATAAAGCACTGAACTGCAAGGTCAATTTGAACCACAAGGTTTGTGGTCACTTCTTGGAAAACCTATACAGAGTTGTTGTGAGTTAGAACTGACTCAATGGCCCTGAAAAACAACATATACATATACACACACACACACACACACACACACATATATATATGTGTACATCAAATATTTTTGCTTTGTTAATTTGTAAAATATTAGATTTAAATTGTGACAGTGCCTTCCTGGTTGTGTGAATTTTAGTAATATCATATTAGGCTTATTTAAAGATTGTACATATGGTTTATAGATATCAAGTTAAGAAGGGGTGGATGCTGATACATAGGCTCCATGCCAACTTGATTTAGGCAGAATTCCCAGTGGTTTCACAGTTGATAGTCAACTCTATGACAATTTGCTTGAGCAGCCAATCAATTGTAAGGATGTTTCTTTAGATGTGGTCTTCTCCCAACTTAATGTACAAATGGGGAAGATTCTTCCCCACTGTCTCTTGGTTGAATCTGTGTTGTCTTTAAACCCTGGTTCATTAAACCTGAGCCAGTGGCCTGCTTTATTGAGCATTTGCCTACAGTGTTAGCCTGCTTAGTGTGCCTGGAAAACTGGACACCCTTGATACCACTGCATCCCTGTCCCTGTCATGCCAGCCCTTTTGTACCAGGCCTCTGGATGTGTACTTTGCCTGCCCAGACCTTGGTTGACCATCATACTCCTGTAGCCCCTGCTCTAGAGTCAAGGTCCTACCAAGTGCCCAGACTTCAGTTTCCTGATTAGCTAGGATCTTGGTTTACCTGGTCTGCATGTGGGACTCTAATATCGCTATAATTATGAGCCATTTTCTGGATATATGCTTCACTTATAGGGTTATTTTCAAGTACCGTTGAGTCACTTATGACTCAAAGCTACCTGTATAGGTTTTCAGAGGAGTAGCTAATGAGTTTTAAGTGCCGACCCTGTACTGGTTTTGTTTCTCTAGAGCACTCAGCATAAGACATGGTGATTGGAATGTGAACATTGAAAACAAAGAGGAAGGAGCAATAGTTGGAAAGTATGGCCTTGTTGACCCAAATGATAGTGGAGATTCCATAAGAGAATTTCACAAGACCAAGGAATTTTTTTATTGCAAATACCTTTAGTGACATCAGATGAATTTTGACTGAAAGTAGAAAATACAAGAGAGATATTTGTTTTTGTTGTTGTTAGGTACCTTGAGTTGGTACTGACTCATAGTGACCCTATGTAAAACAAAACAAAACAAAACACTACCCTGTTCTCTGCCAACCTCAAAACCATTGTTATATTTGAGTCCAATGCTGCTGCCACTGGGGGTATTCCTCTTTTTCTGCCACCATCCACTTTACCAAACATGCTATCCTGCCCTAGTCCCTCCTGACAATATGTCTGTAGTATGAAAGACGAAGTCTGACTATCCTGGCTTACAAGGAGCAGTCTGGCTGTACTTCTTACAACACAGATTGGTTTGATCTTTTGTGAGTCCATGGTATCTTAATATTCTCCTCCAACACCATAACTCAAATGCATGAATTCTTCAATGGTCTTCCTTATTCACTGTGCAACTTCCACATGCATATGAGGTTATTGAAAATACCTTGGCTATGACCAGCTGCACCTAAGTCCTCAAATTGACATCTTTGCTCTTGAGCACTTTAAAGAGGTCTTGCACAGCAGATTTGCCTAAATCAACATATAATTTGATTTCTTAACTGCTGATTCTGTGAGTGTTGATGGTTGACCTTCACTAAATTAAGTCTTTGACAACTTCAATCTTTTATCCATTTAGGTGGATGCTGTTCATTCATCCAATGGTGAGGATTTTTATTTACATTGAGATGCAATCCAAACTGAAGGTTGTGGTCTTTGATCTTCATCAGTAAATATTTTAAGTCCTCATCACTTTCAGCAAACAAGATTGTATCATCTTCATATCACAGGTTGTTAATGAGTCTTCCTCCATTCCTGATGGCACATTATGCTTCATATAACCCAGCTTCTCGGATTATTTGCTCCAAACAAACAATTAAAAATCACTGATGAATTGATATTATCAGACTAATTTGATATCCCTTAATAAAACTTATGAAATTATGTGAATTCTTTAAAAAAAAAAAAATCCAGTATAAAGCAAAAGGAACAAACAGCATCTCTAAGACTCAGATATATTATTGTTTTGTTCAGTCAAGTTGGTTAATACTCAGATTATAACAAAAAAAAACGTAATGGCAAAAAAAGCAGTGAAAGTTCTTTGTTTTTGTCTTTTACTTCATGTAGTGTCAACTTAAACTTTGAATGTTTCTTTAAATATTAGTGAGATTCACTTCTGAATTTGTTTTAGATGATCTTACTGATAATATAGAACCATTCACATCTTAGCTCTTATTACTTTCAAAAGTAAATGTTAAAGTTTTATTGATATATTAACATTTAATTATCTTAATAAATACATGAGACTATGTTAAACTAAATTTCTGCACCTATATGTAGTGTTGTAAACCATAAGAACAATAATAAGAGTCCTTAATCCTCTCAAGAACAGAGTTTTAATAGTAAAATGTTGCTGTCTGTGGGATGCATCTTCAGTTTTGTTTCATAACTGCACAGCTACTTGCTGTTGTTTTTTAAGAAAGAAGAGTTTAATATTCAGATTAAAAAATATGTTATTATTTGTCCAAACTTTTTTTTTTCTATTTGCATTTTCTGACATTTTACTCAATAAATGTTCTTCATGTACTGAAGTTTTGTTTTTTTTAGTTTTAGTTTTAACTTATCTGACTTATCTGAACATTTATCTTTGCTTAAGAGACTTTTCTAAGGGTTTTTCTATTCTCTGTTGTTAGTACCTCTTGGAAATTCAAGAAAATAAAGATATCAGTTGACCTAAAATCAGAGGCATGCAAGAAGGGCATTCTAAGTGTAAACACAGAATAAGGCATTGTGCTTAAACACCATAATTCAAATGCAGTGATTCAGCTAGGATCTTTCTTATTCATTGTCCAACATTCATATCTATATGAAGCTATTGAAAATAACATGGCTTGGGTCAGCCATACAAAAGTATTAGGATAAGATATACTAAATAAATAAGAAGTCCAAATCAAATGACTTTTGTCCTTATGTGGAGAGAGAAATTTGGAAAAGCATATATACAGAGGCAAGATAACCATGTGAGGGCAAACATAAAAATTGTAATGATACTAGGAAGAGGCAGAGAAGAAGCACTCATAATAAATATGGCCTTTCTGACACATTCATTTTAAACTACCAGTACACAAAACTGTGAAAATAATTTTCTGCTCTTTTAAGTCATCCAATTTGTGGTAATCCTGTTTAGCATTTTTCAGAAATGAATACAAAGCATTTGGCAATATTTACAATTTCAATTATAAGAATTTATTTCACAAATAGATTGTATATGTGTGAAGTGATGTAGTACTAACTCAGTCTTTGTGAAATCATTTTGTAATAGTAACAATTTAGCTAAATGGAATGTTGTGGTTAAGTGTCCTCATGTCAGTTCAGACTCATAGTGACCCTGTATAAGGTTTCTGATAATGCAAACCTTTAAAGGAACAGAAAGTCTCATCTTTCTCCCTTGGAGAAATAGGTAGATTAGAACTGCTGACCTTGCAGTTAAAATCTAACTTGTAACCCACTATATTACCAGAGCTTCTTAAAAAAATTATAGCGGTACATGGAGCCCGGGTAGAGAAATGGGTTAATTCTTGGACTGCTAAATCAAAGACTGCCAATTTCAAATCCACTAGTTGCTCCATTGGACAGAGGCGAAACAGTATATTTCCATAAATGTTTATTGGCTCAGAAGCCCTATGTTGTTGTTGTTATTAAGTGCCGTGGAGTCAGTTCCGACTCATAGTGACCCTGTACAGGGTTTCCGAGACTTTAAATCTTTAAGGGAGCAGAAAGCCTCATCTTTCTCCCGAGGCATAGCTGGTAGTTTCGAACTGCTGACCGTGAGATTAGCATATCGATTCGTAACCACTACGCTACCAGAGCTCCTTTAGAGCAGAAGCCCTATAGAGCAGTTCAATCCTGCTCTAATAGGTCACAGTGAGTCAGAATCTACTCAATGGTAGTAGCTTTGGCATGCATATATATTTACATTTTGAAGTTTTAAAACAAATATGTATTCATAATTAGCAATTTGTAAAAAGTATAATTAGAAATTAAACTATCAAGGGTGGGAGAAAGTAGTGATTGTGTGTTAGCATTATGAGGAAGATACTATTTTCCCCTAATGGCTTTTAGTAATTGTTCACAATTTTCTATTTCTTATTTTCTTTTGAATTGACTAAATTTTTTTTTTTTATCAATTTTCTTTCTTTACATGTTACTAAAATTTAACTGTTCCTCAAGCTTATCATTAACATAAAGAACATGTTCCCATTGTCAGCATATCCTGAAAAAGAGCTAGACATACTTCCTATCCATAATTGCCCACAATTCCATCTATATCTTCATCTTTCTCCTACTTACTATTCACCTTAGTAGAGATTAGAACTGAGGAGAAATGGAAGCTCTACTTTTTATATCTTCCTTCCCTCACTAACACTACCACATAAAAACATGCGCATCTTTTTCTTATTTAGCTTTCCAGAGTATTCTTGTTGTTGTTGTTGTTGCTAGGTGCCATCAAGTCAGTACTGACTCACAGTGACCCTATGCACAACAGAACAAAACACTAACTGATCCTCACAATTGTTGTCATGCTTGAGCCCAATTGATGCCATCATTTTTCCAATCCATCTTGATGGAGGTCTTCCTCTTTTTCTCTGACCCTCCACCTTACCAAATATGATCTCTTTCTCCTGAGACTGGTCCCTCCTGAAAATATGTCCGAAGTATGAGAGACGAAGTTTGGCCATCTTGGTTTCCAAGGAGAGCTCTGGCTGCTATTCTTCCGAAACGGATCTATTAGTTCTTCTGGCAGCCCATGGCACTTTCAATATTCTCCTCCAACACTATAACTCAAAAGGATCAATCCTTCTACGGTCTTCCTTATTCACTGTTCACCTTTCACATGCATAAGGTGTTATTAAAAATACCATGGCTTGGGTCAGGTGCACCTTATTCCTCAAGCTGACATCTTTGCTCGTCAGCACTTTAAAAAGGTCTTGTTCAGCAAAGTTGCCTAATGCAATATACCATTTGATATCTTGACTGCTGCTTCCATGACTGTTGATACTTGGTCCAAGAAGAATGAAGTTCTTGACAACTTCAATATTTTCTCCATTGATAAGAATGTTGTTTATTGGTCCAGTGGTGAAGATTTTTGTTTTCTTTCTATTGAAATGCAATCCATACCAAAGGCTGTGGTGTTTGATCTCCATCAGTAAATATTTTAAGTTCTTTTCACTTTCTGCAAACTAGGTTGTTTCATCTTCATATCACAGGTTGTTAATGAATCTTCCTCCATTCCTGATACCACATATTTCTTCATATGACCCAGCTTCTCAGATTATTTGCTCAGCCTACAGGTTGAATAAATATGGTGAAAGAATACAACCCTGTCACACACCTTTCTTAATTTTAAACCATTCAATGTTCTTCTCATGACAAATTACAAATTCTTCTCATTACAAATATGTAAATGCAAGGGAACTTCAAAAAATTCATGAAAAAATCCCATTGTCTTTCAGTTGCATTTTCACATGAACATTTTGAAGCCTAATACATAATTATTGTTTATCCACCTAAAACACAATTAAAAGAAAATAAAAACAAAACAAATCTACTATATCTGATTCTGTGTTTGTATGTCATCTGTTGCAGAAAAACCTGGAGTCTTTAGTACTTGCTCACTACCGATAATAGTACCTTTGCAGTTTAAACTGCATAACATTGACTGGCCTCAAAACATTTTTATTTTTGCCTCTTTATTGACCATTTTTCCCTCTAGCATTTTCTCAGCTATTGCACATGAAATTAAACTTCACCTTGAACAGACACTACAGAGAGAAACAAATAATTGTTTGTGTTTTTTAGCAGCATTTTAAGGCACATTTTTGTCCCTTCAGTGTTCAGTTCATGGGACAGCGACTGCAATAGAATACTTAATATTTTAAATCAGGAAAAAAAATATCTTTAAATATCACAAATATTATCTAAATTAATATAGAAGCAGCTCATATTCTAAATTCTCACTACAAATATAGAAATAATAACAAATCCAAGATGGCAAATTCTTTGTGGTCAACTCATGAAGTCCACTAAATACACCAATTATTTCATATATTCTTTTCCAGTAAATCATGATGCTAACAAAGAACTAACTCTCTACAATTGATCAAATATATATTATTAATCACTGTGGATTTTAATGCAGATTTTTGTTTGTTTCTATCATTTCTATTGTGTAAAATATGGAAACCACCTAAATCAGAGCTTGATGGTTCTGTAGGATAAGCACAAGATTGGGAACAAAAAGTCAGTGGTTTCAGTTAAGAATTACAGAAATCATCTTTTGTATAATTGACAACTTTAACAAAACTACAAATATATGATATTTATCTGTTTCTCTTTGTGTGTGTATATATGTGTTGTTAAGTGTTGAGTTGGTTCATAATTATATATATTGTTGTTGTTAAATGCTGTTGAGTTGGATCTGACCCATAGCGACCCTATACAGGATTTCTGAGGTGAGCTTGCACCGCACACCTTGCAGTTCAAACAGGTTTGCAGTCTGGCGCATTAACCCAAAGTGCCACACCAGGACTTATACACACACACACACACACACACACACACACACACACACACATATTGTGCCCTGGTGTAATGCTGTGTAATAAAGCACAGAACCACAAGGTCATTTTGAGCCACAAGTTTGGTGGTTCAAACCCACTAGCTGCTTACCACACACACACACAGACACACACACACCTTGCTTCTGTAAGCTTGCTGTATTCTGGTGAATGTGTGCTGCTTGAATGCAGGAAACTATGCCACCAGTGTTTAAAATATCAGTAGAATCATTCATCCTCCCAAAGATTATTTCAAGATCTTTCTTGAGGGAAGATGGCAAGATGGCAGACTAGTAGCATGCCTACATGGATCCTCTACAACAAAGATCCAGAAAACCAAATGAAGCACACGCTGATAACATTCCTGGAATCCTGAACTTCAGATTAAGGAATAAAGAAGTGCATTAAATGTTACAAGGAGTGAAAGTTGAACAGATGTAACAAAAAAAGGGGCCAGAATGTGTCAGCTGACCACATGCAGCTTGGCCATATGAAGCTTTTATGAGCAGCTTCAGACACAAGACAGAATATTGGCATTGCAGAAATATATCAGCGAATTGTAGAAATAAAGGTGAGTTTTTGTTTCTTTTCTTTTCCTGTTATCCACACTCCCCCGATGACCAGAGGTATGATGGGCCTCTACCTCCATATACCATCAGATAAATTCCACCTCTACTGGATATCAGAACTGCAAACAGGTGAACATTGCAGTTTTTAGCTTAGTTAAAGGAACAAAGAGCTATCCCATAAACTCCTGAGCCTTGATTCAGACGAGCTCCTCTACAAATCTGCAGAGGTGGGCCTAGCTAGCCTTGGACTTGTTAGAACCAGGATAAGCAGCTGAGCAGACACATGGGTGAAGATAAAAAGGAGACAGGTGATCTGTGCTGATTAGCCTGTTAGGCAAGTAGTGACCGTCCAGTACATTCACAGGCAGCTTCAGGAAAGAGGGTGTCACTTATTAGTGGAGAGAAAAGTGCAAAACCTTTTCCTGCACCCCATATTATCTTGGTGACCAAAGACATGGCCAGCCACCACCAAATTAAACTTCAAATGCAATTTCTCAGGATGGTCAAAGGCACATAATAATTTGTGGGGAACCAGCAGCACCAACCCTTGCACCTAGAATCAGGTGTGACTTGCTCTAAACAAGCACAGCTGGTTCTTCCCCACTTGTTGCTATTTCATTCTTGTTTTCTCTTTCACTACTTTTTATGGAGTCCTAGTGCAGCACTGGTAGTGTAGTGGTTACGAATCGGGCTGCGAACCACAAGGTCAGCAGTTCGAAACTACCAGCTGCTCCACAGGTGAAAGATGAGGCTTTCTGCTCCCGTTAAGATTTACAGCCTCGGAAACCCTGTACAGGGTAGCTATGAGTCAGAACCGACTCCACGGCACATAACAACAACAACAACAAAGTGCAGCACTGCAGGTTAATGTGCTGGACTGCAAAGTCAGTTGTAACCACAAGGTTCAAGCTCACCAGCTAATCCTTGAAAACCTTAAACAGGGTGTCTATGGGTTGGAACCGGATTCAATGGTACTTAATAACAACAACAACTTCTTTTTATACCTTGTTTTTTATTTACTACTCTCTGATCTCATCCATTTTCCTAATTGTGTCCAGTTATTCTCCTTTCTATATTCTTTCTCTTATTTTATTTTTCTTCCATGTTATTATTTTTTCCCTTTCCTTTTTTTCTCTTTTTGGTTTTCTTATTGTTATATGTTATCTAATTTTTTCTATTCTTCTTTTTGTATTTATTATTTTCTGTTTTATTTGTTTGTTTTGCACCTCTCTTGTGTATGGTATTTCTTCATGCCTCACCTGACAGGGGACAACAACCAAGCAAATACATCCCAGCCACAATCATACTATTTACACCCCCACCCACTGAGAAAAAGTAAATATCAGTATTATGGAGATGATCAAAAACAAAAATGAGCATCATAAAACCCATCTTAATCTGAGCTGCATGAACAGTGAACAGAGAATGCTGCACTCACACTTATATCCCCTAATCACACCTACCAGGAAGTATTTGGTGAGTGTCTA
>NW_006409135.1:65562-66901 GCF_000296735.1 Chrysochloris asiatica
ATTAATTCTAAGATTTCAGAAATAGAAAATACATTGAAAGGACAAAGAAGCAAGTGTGAATCAATGTAAATCTGCGTTAGTGAGCTTGAAGAAAAATTTATGAACGTAAGTATGATAGAAGAACGATCCAACAAAAGTATGAAAAAAATCCAAGGAAAGCCTAAGATTCTTGTGGAACACCACAAAGAGCAATAGATTAGGGGTGATTGGAATTCCAAAACAGGAAGAAACAAAGTAAAGCAGAGAAAAGATAATTGAAGAGCTGTTGGAAGGAAACTACTCTAATACCATGAAAGATGAGATGATAAATATTGAAGAAGTTGAACAAACACCAAACAATTTAGAACTCAAAATAAAATCACCAAGGCAAATTATAGTCAAACTCTCTACAATCAAAAACAATGAGAGTAGCTCTAGGAGTATAAAAAGTTATTTATAAAAGCTTTAATTTCTCAGCAGAAATCATGCAGGCAAGATGACAATTAGAAGACATATGAAAAACTCTGAAAATGAAAAATATTACCAACCAAGAATCCTATATGCATAAAAAATGTTCCTCAAATATGACCCCCAAAAAAGAACATTTCTAGATCAATAGTAATTAAAGCCATTTGTAATGGCCAGACCAATTTTACAAAAAATAATAAAGGGAATACTTTTGAATGAGAACTATAAACAGCAGAGAATAACCCAAGATTGATACATACAGCAGTAGCACACAGAATTTAGTCCATATATAGAAATTTCCAAAGTAAAACAAAACTGAAACACTGAAAATAGGTAACCAGGTATACCAATTTATAATGAAGAAAACTACAAAGCTATATGAGGGGAAAGTGTAGTTAACAAACTTCCAAATTGTGAATAAATCAAGATTTCAAGAAAAATCAGATTGCTTTAAATTGGAGAAGAAATTAATAAGTTATAAGGTAACTTGAAAGAAAATCAATATATCTTCACGTCAAACCAAAAAAAAAAAAAAGAAAATCTCAAAGATTTAGTAAGCTTTAACATAACAAAAATGGGGAAATTGACAAGAAAATGTACAAATAAAATGAACTCAACACACAAATGTATGTGGAACAGGGAAATAGCACCAACATACAAAAAGAACAAACCAAAAACACAACATGACTGTAATCAATTCCTACCTATCAATAATTATAATCATTGTCAATGGATTAAATACACAAATCAAGAGACAAAAAGTAGAAGAATGAATAATAAATCAAGAATACTCAATATGTTGTCTACAAGAGACACACCTTACACACATTGTTGTTGTTGTCAGGTGCCATCGAGTTGGAACCAACTCATAGCAACCCCATGCACAGCAGAA
>NW_006409135.1:67081-68148 GCF_000296735.1 Chrysochloris asiatica
GGACAATATGTCCAAAGTATGAGAGACGAAGCTTACACATATAGACACACACACAAAAAAAAAGGTTAAAAATCAAAGGATTGGAAAAGATATACCAAGTTAATGGTATTCAGAAATGAAGAGGAGTGACATAAATTTCTGAAAACAATAGACTTTAAGGTAAAAACTGGCATTAGAGAAAAAAAGCCAACTACTCATGATTAAAGGTTTAATTGAACAAGAGGATATAGCCATAAAAATTCCTATTCTCCCAATGAAATAGCCTCAAAAATACATCAATAGACAGTAATAGAATTGAAGAAATAGGAAATTACAGTAATAGTGAAGTCCTTATGTAGAGATATAGGCTAGGCACTGAAGAGTAAATACAATGTTCTTGTTTCAAACCCACCAGCAACACTTCAGACACACTGTTGCTATGAAGAAAAACCAACTTGACTGCTTATAACCACAGTAATACTAAGAAATTTCAATTCACAACTGTAAATTTAGGACAGAACAATTGTCCCTCAAACACAATGGCAAAATTTGAACATTTACAGATAAATATAAATTAAAGGAATTTGTATCAACCAGACCAAATTTATAAAAAAATACTTTTAACTGTGAACCAACAACACAGAACACCTAGAGATTGACATACATGACAATGCCACCCAGAATTAAATCCAGATCTAGAAGTTTCTAAAGTAAAATATTGTTTACAAAATGGTACATTTCTTCCAAATCTCTTAGTCTGGAACCTCCATTGAACCTGCCCACCATTGGAGACCCTGCTGGTATTTAAAATATCAGTGGCTTATCTTCAGTACCACCAAGTTGTTGTTAAGTGCAGTTGAGTCAATTTTGACTCATAGGGAACCTGTGCAAGGTTTCCAAGAAGCAGCTGGTTTGAACCAGCTTGTTTGAACCACCGACCTTTTAGTTTGCAGTCCAGTGCTTATTCTACAGAACCATAGCAACATTACCATAGTATGACAAATTTGCCCCATGAATAGATTAATGAGGGTATGGTGTGTGTGTGTATTGTTGTTAAGTGTCATTGGATCGCTTCTGACTCATGTTGT
>NW_006409135.1:68718-96604 GCF_000296735.1 Chrysochloris asiatica
TTCTTACAGTTCAAATTGACCTTTTAGTCCAGTTCTTATACTACAATGCCAAACCAAGACTCACAAGCATATTATATATGTGTAGTTTTGCTTAAGTTTTCAAAAATATAAAAGGTAATGTATTTCTTTGATACTTACCTCAAAGTTCCAACCTTATAGTTAACATTCTAGACTTTATTCCACAGAGGCACCACATAGTGTTTCATTCTGTTGTGCATAGGGTCACGATGAGTCTGCATTAACAAAGTGGCACCTAAAATCAACAACAACATACATAAACACACACATATATATAATAAATATACAAGAGTTAACATTTTTTTTTCAGAAGGAGGGTGGTAGTACTCATAATTAGAAATATATCTACCTGATACTATTTGATTTGTTTTTCTTAGTCTCCCAATTTTAATATTATCATTTCATTTGTGACTCAGGAAGAGCTACCTCCTCAAAGTAGAATTTGCTTTAATGACATTGTGCTTGGTAAAACATAGGGTCACTGAAAAATAGGAATACCTTCAACTTGATGGACTGATCCAGTGACTGAAACAACAGATTCACATATATTAGTGATTATAAGGATGGTGCAGAATTAATGTTTTGTTTTGTTTTGTTTTTTTTTTTCAGGCTGCAACAGCACAATGACAAGAACAGCCAGAGGTTCAAGCAAGATTCAGATGAAGATGTGCACTGAGGTTAGCAGCCTGATTTGTAACCACAATGCTATCATAGCTCCTAATGCCAGTATACATATCTGCAAAAAAAAAGAATGTCAGAGTCAAACACAATATTGTGATTAATGTGCAACTTAACTTCACCTGCAGTAAAAGACATTAGTTGTTCTTTAGCCATGAGAAATGTTAACGATATGAGGTCATTTGTTGACTCAAAGGGACCTTATATAAGGTTTCTGAGAATCTTCATCTTTAAGGGAATTGTAAGCTTCTTTCACATAGATTAGACTAGTGAATTTGCATAGCTGACCTTGCAGTTAGGTTAGCAGATTTAACATCTAGCCAGCAATCAAATAAGTTTCTGTATGCTTATAAAACTGCTTGCTTTTCTCTTAATTTAGGAATGAATTTAATTATTTTAAAATCCATAACAAAAATGGGGGAGTAGTTAATCTTACAGTCCAGAAACAGAGGGCCCTAGGACCATCAAGGAAGAAGAACACAAGTGAAGTGTGGGTTCCTATCCAGAGAAGCAGCGACACCAGAGTTGGAGGCAGAGATAGGGGCATTTAGAGGGAGCAGCTGAGGACTTTGCAATCATGGGAAGGGTCATTGGGTGCAAGGAGGCAGGCTTGCAGAATGTGCCTTTTGGTTGTTTAAATTATTATATCTTCCTAAGTATTTCTACGTTCATCCCACCTTGTTATTGTTAGGTGCCATTGAGTCATTACCGACCCATAGCAACATTATGCACAGCAGAATGAAACACTGCCCGAACCTGGGCCAATGCTTGAGTCCATCGATGCTGCCACTTGGCCAATCCATCTCGTTGTGGGTCTTCCTCTTTTTCTCTGACCCTTCACCTTACCAAATATGATATCCTTCTCCAGCGACTTGTCCCTCCTCATAATATGTCAGAAGCATGAAAGACGAAGTTTAGCCATCTTGGCCTCCAAGGAGCACTCTGGCTGCACTTATTCCAAAACAGATCTATTGTTTTTTTTTGGCAGCCAATGGCACTTTCAATATTCTCCCCCAACACCATAACTCTGTGCATCAATTCTTCTATGGTCTTCCTTATTCACTGTCCAGCTTTCACATCCATTTGAGGTTATTGAAAATGCCATGGCTTGGGTCAAGTGCACCTTAGTCTTCAAGCTAACATCTTTGCTCTTCAACACTTTAAAAAAGTATTGTGCAGCAGATTTGCCTAATGCAATACGTCACTTGATTTCTTGACTGTTGCTTCCATGAATATTCATAATTGATCCAAGAAGAATTAAGTCCATGACAACTTCAATCTTTTCTCTGTGAACACTTAATTGTGTTCATGAGGAATCTGTACATGGACCAAGATGCAGTTGTTCGAACAGAGCATAGGAACACTGACCAGTTTCAAATTAAGAAAGGTTTGCAACAGGGTTGTATTCTTTCACCACACTTATTCATCCCACTTACCTTCTCAAAAATACAATAACAATAACAACAACAACAACAACAAACAAACAGAGGGAATGGAAGCAAATAATATTGAATCATGATGCACAAAGGAGACTATAATAACTGCAATGATAATGTAAAGATGATGTTCTCCCATGTTCTATCACTTAGTTCCCCATGAACTAAAAAAAAAAAAAAATCCAGTTAATTTAGAGTCTACTATATCACGGCACTTAACAACAACAAAAACAACAACAATACATTGTATTTAAATAAAATATATTTATTTATTTATTTTAATTCAATTAAAGTATAATAAAATAGCAACTATTGTGTTATTTTATTGAGTTTTTGGAAGCACATGAAACTATGAGTGCATCAGAAACTGAAATCAATAGTGGCTTCTATCATTCAAATATTTAGAAGGAACCATAGTAAATAGAAAAGTATCTATGAGAAATATTTTTACTATAATGAACACTCAGAAAGCAAATTCATTAGTTTAAATAATTTTAGAATAGAAAAGCACATCAGTGACACAAATTCACTCAGTCACCCCAACTTAGATGTGGATGAACTTAGGCAGTTGCATACTTCTAACAGCTAGAATAAAATATGAAATTTATGCTTTTATTATTATTACTATTTAAAAAAATATGCAAAGAGCCCAAACCAAGTCTGAGAAACTATGCAGAGAAGCAGTAACACCAGAGATGGAGGCAGAGATGAGGACATGGAGAAAGGAAGTAGCTGAGGACTCTGCATCCATGCAAAGAGAGGGGCTGAGTACTGGAAGCCAGGAGGTAAGTTTGCAGAATGTGCTCTTTATCTGCTTAAATTATTACACATTCCTGAGTGTTTCTGTGTGTATTCCCCTCTAAACAAACAAACAAAACAGGTCATGGAAGCAAATACTGTTGAATGATGATGCATGGAAGCGATTATAATCATTGCAGTGAAATAATGGTATAAAGTCGATGTTCTATCACTTTAAACTATCACTACACTCACAATTAAAAACTCAAAAAGCAAAAAAAAAAGCAATATGCAACATCTATCCTTGTCTAATGGTAATGGATTGGGCACCCAATTTTGCAAAATCAAATAAAGAAAACCTCACTTTCCCTAAAATTAATACAGATTGGATTTCTTGAGCATTTACTGGTATTGACAACATTTTTCACAAATTTAGAGGCCCATTTGGGATTTTCTGCCTGCTTGGGAGTGATAGCCCTGGTGGAAAAGGAAATGCATCCTACAAAGGTTTCAGTGGCCTATGCGCAAAGGTTGATCGCCTCCCAGCGAGAAACAGAAAAAGACCCAAGATTGTTAAAAGAGAGAATTAGCTAGAGAGATGTGAAAAACTGAGAACAGACTAACAAAGGCGACCAGACAATCTGTGCACAGGCCAGGGTGAGAAAAATGAACTCTCTTCTGAGAACATAATACTGATTTAGAAAATATTTCTTTATTTAAAACTTTTTTATGCTAAAGTTTGGACAATCCTGTATGCATGTATTTTGTCTTGTTAAGAGGAGGAAAAAGATATTGGGCTGTAGTTGTGACCACTGAGACAGCCATCCATACTGCAGAGAAGGAGTAAACTCACTATACTTGAGTAAAGAGACTGGTGAAGTGGGCCTGTCCACAAGGAAAAAGTAGTTACCAATGGGAAGCACATCCCTCACCCAGGGGACCTCTCAAAGTGACCCTGAAAAGAGTCTGAGAGGCTGTCTTGCCATACATCTACCAGATGAGGTGGGTTTGGATCCTAATATGGCTAAAATATGTGTATCAGTACTATGGAGTAGGTGCAAAGGACTTTTGCCTACAACCAGCAAGTCAGGTTGATAGTAAATGTAACCATAACTGATAGCATGGATCTACTGACCTAAATAAAATGGAGTTGGGTTAGTCATTGAGTCTCAATAGAGGACCCTGCAAATGAGGAAGTTATACATTGGCTGGGATGACTTTGTGGTCCTAGAAGGTGGACAGGGCAAGGAGAATAACATGTGCTTCAACCCACTCAGATAGCTATCTCAGGAATTAAGCAGAAACCCTAAAAATAGAATGTATGAAGGATCATTGCCTGATTGTTCGTTCCTTTTTCCTCTGAGAGATGGAATGCTTAAGAAGGACATTGCCTGATTGTTTCTTTTTCTTGAAAGATACTATCTTGATGTTAAAATAGATTATGTAAATTACCCTATATAATGTGCCCACTCTTCATAATGGACAGGATGTCCTTGAGAAATGATTCTCTCCACTTTCCAGACTGTTGGCATCCTTCTAATAAATCTTGGATTGGAATTATTATTGGAATGTCTCTGTGATTGACTACAGTGACAGGTGACAAACCCTCATTTTTGTTTGGCAACATTTCTGGTGATGATGCTTAAGGACGCTAGTATCCTTTGTGGGTGTTATTGCTTACTCAGGAGGCCTCTTGCCTGCCTGGACAGGTGAGCCCAGAAGCACAGTAAGTGAACATTCCTAGCAAAGCTGCCAAGATTCTTTTTCTTGGAATCCTTAGCCCTGTGTCTCTTGCACTCACTGTAGCCTTCACTTTTGAGATCTCTTTGCTTTATTCTGGATGCGCACATTGGGGCATGATAGGCAGGAAGTAATTTCCAAAAAGTGTCTCTTCTGTTTCTGTTAAGATTATCCTCTGTATTTGAAATGGAAGTATAGGCCTCAATCCCAAAGAATAGTGCTATAGGACATAATTCTGACTGGTTTCTGTTTGGGTACCCTCCTCCTATGACATTAAAGGAAATGATGCTTTACTGTAATACAACTTGGCCAATGTGTGATCTAGATGATGGGGGAAAATAAACTTTGAATGGATCCTTAAATTATTATAACATTTTACTGCTTGAATTATTAAACTGCTGTGTCAGAGTATCTATTTGTTTGTAAAATTACTTTGTCTTTGTCCTGTATTTTTGTTTATGAAACTGAGAACAACTTGGAATTACAAGAGTATATAAATTATATTGTGTATATGTGCTATAATGCATTTATACTGCCAATATGAAAGCCATAAAGAGGAAAAATGAATACAGATGAATGTTAGGTAAAAACAGAGTTCTAATCAGGCCTACATGTGAATATACAAAGAGATGAATGGTGGCTTTTTGTGAAATGTAACTTTTGATTGTAACATTGTCTTATTTTGACTCCTCTTGCACCAGCAGCTGCCACTTGGGAAAACTTTAACCTGACCTAGTGAAATTGCCCTGTCATATTCAGCCACTGAGGAAAGCAGTTTGAAAGTGATTTCTCTATACTATACCCTTCAAGGAATCCATTTTGGTCAAGGGCTACCCAAAACAGAGGCAGAGGAATGCCCACTCTGTAGATGCCCATAGCATTGAATACAGAAGGGCAAGCTGCAAGATATTACTGGGCACATACTCCTTTCTCTATCTTGGACTTGTTAAATATAAAAAATTCAAATACTTCCTAATAAGATGTTGTCAAGTGCCATCAGGTGAGTTCTAACTCATGGCAACCCTGTGTGGGGTTTCTGAGGAGCTACTGGTGAGCTTGACAGATTTTGTGGTCCAGCACATTGTCCCACAATGACACACCAAGATAACACAATCAAAATAACAAATTTAAAAACAACTATTTTTATTACCCATTATCCTAATTGGGCAGATATTCAGACTCTTGACCATGTTCCTGACCAGTGACGAAAGAAGGCTGATCTGAGATAAGGCATGGGGCATAACAGTACGCATCCATGGAGAAAAAACTGAATCAAACCCTTATCCCAGTCAAGGCAATTCCTCTAGCTGACAGAAATTGGAACATAAATGTGCCTTCTATGGCTGGAGCACTGTGCAGTCTCCAAGGTCTGAAGAAGGGAGTTCCTAAACACAAGACCTTGAACGTAATAAAGGCAGTTTAGCATAAGCCAACTGAGGACCCCTCTGAATTATTTGAATGACTCTACCAGGCTTACTTAAGTACACAGACCTTGATCCTGAGAACTCAGCAAATATCCAGATGGTTAACATCATTTTTATCTCCCAAAGCACACTGAATATTAGAAAGAAACAGCAGAAATTCAACAAGACATTGGCATGAATCCATCCCAGCTGGAGGACATCATCTTCAAGTTATTTAACAGCTGAGAGCATGAGAAGTTCCAGGCCGTTAGGCTTCCTAAATACTACTAGAGATAAGCCTTTTGGGCCCTAGAAAAGACTCCTGAAAGGAAATAGAGTCTTAATGAAAGATTAATGTACATATTGCAAAAACATGGACACTGGAAAAATCAATGCCCAAATCTCAGGGGAGGATCTGACAGAAAAAGCTACCCTCCAACTCAACAGAAAGTAGAACAAGCTTAATTATCAGCAATGACTGATAGTGACCAAGGGCAAAATGGGTCCATCATGATTTGGCATCAAACTCTTCCACCACTCTTGCCATCCCCTCTCCCACCTCAGGAAACTAGGCTGAAAATAACAATGGGGGACAGACTGGATTATGTCTATGAATTTCCCATCATTCCATTCATTGATGATGACTAAGATCTCAAGGAAGCCTAAGGACCATTTCTTCCTGAAACCCATAGACTGCTTCATTGGGAAAAAGAAAATGACTGCCTGACCCCTTAATGGGCCAGGACCTGCATTCAAACTTTATGTTCAAATAGCTTCCTGAAACCAAAAGTCTGCAGATTGAGGTTCCTCATAAACATGCCTGTAAATTATTGATTCAAACTTAGGAAACCAGTCACATTAGCCTGAGGAGATGGACAATCAGGCACACCCCTTGTGTGGTCTAGCGGAACTCCAGGGAGAAACAATAAGCATCCCCCATCGAGGTCTGATTCAAGGCTCTATGACCATCCCATGGAAACCAATATCCTCTCAGGAAACAGACTGAGCGATAAACTCTGACCAAGTCCATCACTGTCCCCATCAGGTTATCTGCCTGCTGCAAAAGAAGGGAAGCCTAGGACTTAGTATAGCATGGATATGTGATACTGGGTAATTTTTTACTGGAAAATACAAATATTGCCCTGAGAATTATGGTGCAGCAAAACCTGCATTCCTTCTGATGTGACAACTGGAGGGCTGAACCATGATTGTATAAAAATCATTGGCCAAGTATTTTCCAGCCAACCTGACATGTTTGACTATATCTGCTGGACAGAAGTAGTTGCATGCAGAAAGGGACTTGGATAGCAGGGTATCGGATAGTAATCTTAACAAGACCCAACAGAGGCAACAACTCCCTTGCAGGGCACATCAGCTCAAAATGCTAACTGAATGCACTGACGAGGGAATTAGAAATGTTGGCAAGACAGACTGAATGTGTACCCAGAGGACTTGAGTTGGACTGAGATAGAAGGGTTTGAGAGAGAGGATAAAGGATGAAAAATGAATGAAGATGGAATTGTTCTGATTCTGAGAGGTTAAAATCTAGAAACTAAATGGCAACAGAATGGTTCTGATCTTGTGAAAACTAGCCCCGACTCTTCTTATATGAGTCCATTAAATGATCCACTATTGGAAAGAGGACTTGGTTTGTTCATTAGGTCCTGGCTCTAGGGCAAGGGAAAAAAAAAAAATCATTCAGGATGTTAGCTTTCACTGTTTTATCTGCCTCAAGAACAATCCCAAGACAGGCTGTCCTTCACCAATATCAAATTTGAGAATTAAATATTTACAGGTTTTGTTTTTGTGGACACCTTTTGTGGTTGGGTAGAGGGTTTCCATGCAAGTAAGTTTTACTAGAAGTACTACAGAAATGGCTGCAAGAATACATTGGCAGAGAATGTACAGAGGTTCAAGCTGGATTCAGAAAAAGGATGTAGAATGAGGGATATCATTGCTGACATCAGATGGACCTTGGTTAAAAGCAGAGAATACCAGAACAATGTTTACCTGTGCTTTACTGATTATGCAAAAGCTTTCAATTGTATGGATCATGACAAGCTATGTACATCATTGTGAAGTATGAGTATTCTTAAACACTTGATTGTGTAAAGATTTTTGTTTTCTTTATATTGAGATATAATCCATACCGAAGGCTGTGCTCTTTGATCTTCATCAGTAAATTTTTCAAGTCCTCTTCACTTTCAGCAAGCAAGGTTGTATCATCTGCATATCACAGGTTGTTAATGAGTCTTCCTCCAATCCTGATGCCACATTTTTTTCATAGAACCCAGGTACTCGTAGTTTTTACTCAGCATGCAGGTTGAATAAGTATGGTGAAAGAATATAACCTTGTCAGACATCTTTCTTAATTTTAAAACATTCAGTGTTCCCATGTCCTGTTCGAACAACTCCTTCTTGGTCCAGGTACAGATCCCTCATGATTACAATTAAGTGTTCTGGGATACTCATACTTTGCAACGTTGTCCATAGCTTGTCATGATCCACAAAATTGAAAGCTTTTGTGCAGTCAAGATCCATAAGACATCAGCAATGTCATCTCTCATTGCACGGCCTCTTCTGGCTCCAGCTTGAACCTCTGGAAGGTCTCTGTCAATGTATGATTATAGCCATTTCTGAATTACCTTTAGCAAAACTTTACTTGCTTGAGATATCACAGAGATTGTCTGATGATTTCCACGTTCCGTTGGGTCACCTCTCTTTGGAATGGGCACAAATATGGATCTCTTCCAATCAGTTGGCCAGATTGCTGTCTTCCAAACTTCTTGGCAGAGATGAGTGAGTGCACCCTGTGCTGCCTCAGTTTAAAGATTTCAATTTTTATTCCATCAATTCCTGGTGCCTTGTTCTTTGCCAATTCCTTCAATATGCCTTGGACTTCTTCCCTAAGTATCATTGGCTCTTGATCATATGCTACCTCTTGAAACGGTTGAACATTAATCTTTTCCTTTTGGTACAGTGACTCTGTGTATTCCTTCTATCTTCTATTGATGCTTTCTGCGTCACTCAATAATTTGCCCAGAGAATCTTTCAATAATGCAAGTCAAGGCTTGATTTTTTTCTTCAGTTCCCCCAGCTTGAGAAATGCTGAGTGTGTTCTTCCTTTTGGGTTTTCTGATTCCAGATCTTTGCACACTTTTTTTTTATAATATTTGGCTTTATCTTCTCCAGCTGATCTTTTAAATTTTCTGTTCAGCTCTTGGACCTCTTCATTTCTTCCATTTGCTTTAGCATCTCTACATGGAGAGCAAGTTTCACTTTCTTTTCTGACATCTATTTTGAGCTCTTTCTTCTTTCTTGTCTTCTAAATGAATTTTTTTCTTTCTTCATGTATGATGTTCTTGATGATATCCCACAACTCTTCTGCTCTTCAGTCTTTAGTGTTCAATGTATCAAATCTGTTCTTCAGATGATCTCAAAATTCAGGTGGGTTATAATCAAGGTCATATTTTGGCTCTCGTGGACTTGTTTTCATGTTCTTCAACTGCAATTTGAATTTACATATGCATAATCAATTGTCTTTTCCACAGTCTGCCCATGATCTTGTTTTCACTGATGATATGGAACTTTTCTATCGTCTCTTTTCCCAGATGTAGTCAATTTGGTTTCTATATACTCCATCTGGTGAGGTCCATGTGTATAGTCATCTGTTATGATGTCTAAAGAAGCTATTTGAAATAAACAAATCATTTGTTTTGCAGAATTCTATCATGCTTTCTCCAGCATCATTTCTATCACCAAGGCCATATTTTCTAACTACTGATCCTCCCTCTTTTCTCCCAACCTTTGCATTCCAATCACCAGTAGTGATTAATACATCTTGATTGCATGTTTGATCAATTTTAGATTGAAGAAGTTGGTAGAATTCTTCTATTTCATCCTCATTGGCTTTAGTGGTTGCTTCATAAATTTGAATAATAGTGGTATTAACTGGGCTTCCCTGTAGGCGCATGGATATTATCTTATCACCGACAGTGTTGCATCTCATGACTGATCTTCATATGTTCTTTTTGACGATAAATTCAACACGATTCCTCTTCAATTTGTTATTCCCAGCATAGTATACCATGTGGTTGTCAGATTCAAAATGGCCAATACCAATCCATTTCAGCTCACTAATGCCTAAGATATCGATGTTTATGCATTCCGTTTCATTTTGACAGCTTCTAATTTTCCAAGATTCATACTTCGTACGTTCCATGTTCCAATTTTCAATGGATGATTACAGCTGTCTCTTTTTCATTTTCAGTTGTGCCCCATCAGTAAATGAAGGTCCCGTGATCTTTTCTCCCAATGGATTTACTCCATTCGTGTCATCACTGTCAACTCTATTTTGAGGAGACAACTCTTCCCCAGTTGCATTTTTAGTGCCTTCCAACCTGAGCGGCTCGTTTTCTGGCACTATATCTGCCAGTGTTTTTCTGCTATTCATACATTTTTCAGTAGTAAGGATTTGGAAGTAGTTTGTCACTCATGCTTCCTAATCTGTCTTTGTCTGGAAGTTCATCTAAAACCTGTCTACCATGGGTGATCCTGCTGCTTATTTAAAATACTGGTGGCATAGCTTTCAGAATCATAGCAACTCAGAAGCCACCATAGTACGATAAACTGACAGACTAGTGGTGACCATTTGGTTTTATGTGAAATTAGTCAGTCACAAAAACACAACTATTGCATAAAACCATTAGTGTAAAAGCTAATGAAAAGATAAGCATACTAAAATAAATAAAGTTTTTTCTTTATTTGTTTGTTGGTTACCAGGGGTGGTAGGGAAAGGATTGTAGAGCACATGGTGGGGAATAAACACTTCACAGTTTGGGTATTGGGGAGGGCAGTACATAAGAAGAGGGAAGGTTATGGAAGAACAAGGTAGATAGGGGAACACGTAAGAAAGTTTACATTTACTAAATGGAACAGAGATAAATAGTGATGTATGCTTAACCTTGGTAAAACAAGACTCTGTGATTTAGGGATTGAAGCAAAGTCTGAATTAGTAAAAGAGGAGACATAATATTAAGATGCTTGACTGTCTTATGAATATTGTTTTTCTTTGCCTACTATTGTAAAACAGATACTTGAGTGGTATAGAAAGGAATGTCAGGAAATGTGTTTACAGAAAGCTTGAAGGCTATCTTCAGCCTATAAGCTCACGGGACCTTCATTTACTGATTGGAATACCTAAAAGGGGTTCTGACACTTACCCAGTGAAATAGGCTTCTTGGAGAGCCTTCAGAGTATATAGGACATTAGGTGGAATCCCAAGCTCCATCCAGAACCTTCTGAGGTGGGTCATTCCCACCTGAAATGAAAATCAGGCTAGTCAGTAGTATCTAGAGGGACATAAGATACTGCTTGAAAGAAAGACCAAAAGGAAAAATCAACAGCAAAAATGGTAGTCTGATGGCTGCTACAAGAAAAAGCAATGAAGAAAGGAATCAATGAACATATGGGCTAAGTTTGACTACATTCAATAGATTCCCATTGACCTGGAGATGAGAGAGAGAAGAGGAGGGCTGATTGATCCAAAGTGGAATGAGACCTGAGGACTCCTAATCCCATGGAGAAGGACTTAACCACAGAGATCTAGAGCTGAGAGTGAAGTTTCCAGCTTATATAATGTGAGGGGAGACAAACAAGAAAGCCCAAACTTGCACATAGTACACATTTGACCTAGCTTTGCTGCCTTGATAATCAGAACTTGAATAGAGGAAGATAAAGAAATTTGATAAAGGAAACAAGTGTAAAGTACTACAATTTTATGCAATTGACCTTTACTTATGGATGTAGTTGCTCAAGATATCCACTGAGAGGAAAGGAGTCTTCATATCACGGATCAAATCTATCCCCTCTGTATAAAAGATTGGTAGAGACAGGCAACTTAGACACTGGATATCTAAAAACAGGGATGGGGCATAAAGGCATGAAGTGACTGGCTTACAAGTTTTCAAGGGGGAGTGTAGTTTCACAATATATGGGGGAAGGTAGACTCTCCACTGAATAGTTTACATCTTGTATAGACAGGTCTGGTGAAAGGAGATGGGGTTAAGGTTCTATTTATTCAATAATGAGTCTTTGTTATCATAACTAATTGTGAATGTTACAACTGCAAAGGTAACAATGTTGTAACATAACAGGCGGAGTAGTTAAACTTACATTCGAGGAACAAAGGACCTTAAGACCATCAAAGGAGAAGAGCTTGAGTAGAATGTGGGGCACTATCCAGAGAAGAGCAACACCAGAGATGGAGGCAGAGATGATGTCATTGAGAGAAAGAACAACTAAGGACTCTAGACTCATAGGAAGAGAAAGGCTGTGTGCTGGAGGCCAGGAGGAAGGCTTTCAGAATGTGCCCTTTGGTTTTTTAAGTGATTATATATTAATGTATATTTTTTTGTGCACACACAAAAAATAACAAACAAACAAAAATTACAGAGGGAATAGAAGCAAATATTGTTTAATGGTGATACATGGAGGGGATTGTAATCATTGCAGTGGAACAAAGTGTGATAGCATGAGTGCAAAACTGATGTTCTCCCATTTAAACTACCACTCAATAAAACCTTAAAAAAAATAAAGGCAGTGTCATGGAGAGATAAAGCAATTTTGAGCTCTAGGTTTATGGACTGACTAGATCTGAGTATGGCTTGAAGAATATGACCTTTTGGCATTCAAAGACTGGCTAAAAGACCTTTATCATGGCAGAACCAGAGGGACTACATATCTGAGAGTCTGAAGACATGATTGTGCTGTACCTGCATAATGTCAGACAAGAATGCTTCCTGGCTGTAGACCTGCTTCGTCCTGAATTTGTTTGATCCTGAATCATGTTGTATCGACTTCCTTAATAAAGCTCATAATTGTGAGTATTGTGATGAGCACTGTGCACCCACTGCAATGGATGAATGAAACCAGATGTGTGTGGAAGATTGATTGTGTCAGAATTGAATAAGGAGGGTTGTAGGTTGGAAGCATGTCTGACCTCTGCCTCAAAATTGACCTTAGGCTGATTTTGAGTTTGATTTTCTTCCCCCCTTGTGAAGCCAGGGGAAGTCAGACATGATGTGTACTTGGTCTTTGCAATACCTTATAATATTTTTTATAAATTGATATATGAAATGTTATTAATCATATTAAATAATTTTAATGAAGAAATAACTTTGGATGTTTCATGTATTTATTGAATTAATCAATTTATTGAATTGACCTTAATTTTAGGAATCTCATGAAATTACTTTTTGCATTATTAACCATTTAAATTAGTTTCCTTTCAAAGCAAGAAAAAGTTATCTGGCATATATTTGAATTTTTTTAATTTACAAAAATAAATAAATTTTATTCTTAATCCCTTTCACTAATATATATATATTACATACTGATCTGTCATTAAGTGCCAAGTAAGACTTCCTTCTTGCCAATTTCAAAATATGTTTCACTAATTAAAAGCTGAGCTTCAGTGTTATTCTGTACCAAATTTTAGGAGATTCTGGAAATCATGTGTGATTATAATTGATTTATTCATTGCAAATTCTTAAAAAACAACATGAATCCAATTAATATATGGACCTCAACTATGGAATACACTGTAATCAAGTTGATTATCTGGGTAAGAGTTGAATGAAAAGTTTAATATCATCAGCCAAAACAAGGCCAGAGAAAGACTATGGAACAGAGCATCAATTGCTCAAATGCAAGTTCAGAAATGAAACTGAAGAACATTAAAATGACTCCCCGAGAGCCAAAATATGAGCTTGAAAATAACCCCAGCTGGATTTAGAGAAAGAACAGTTTTGATGTCTTAGGTATTGATGACCAATAACATCATAAAGAGAAGGAAAAAAGACAAAAATGGATGTCAAAGAAGACTCTGAAATTTTCTCTCATCGACTCAAGAACACTTAACCTATGGGAAACAGGGCAATGAAGAAGATAATTTCTGTTGATGTTGTTAGGTGTCATCAAATCAGTTTCTATTCATAGTGACTCTATGCACAATAGAACTGCTCAGTCCAGTAGCATCCTTATAATTGTTGTTATATTTGAATCCATTGCTGCTGTCATGGTGTCAATCCAATGCACTGAGGAGCTTCCTGTTTTTCATTTTAACTCAAATTTACCAAGCATGATATTCTCCTCCTTGGGAATTGCCCCCCTAATAATATGTCTGAGTATGAGAGACCAAGTCTTTCCATTTTTGATTTCAAGAAGCATTCTGGCTGTACCTTTTTCAACATAGACCTGTTTGTTCTTCTAGAAGCCCATGGTACTTTCAATAATCTTCTACAATACCATATCTCAAATAAATCAATTATTCTACTTTATCCATTATTCAACTTTCACATGCATATGAAGCAATTGAAATGTTATGGCTTCTGTCAGGTGCACCTTAGTCCTCAAATTGATATCTTTGTTCTTGTGCAGCAAATTTGCCTAGTAAAATACATTGTTTTATTTCCAGACTATACTGTTGCTTCCCTGAGTATTGATTGTGGGTCTAATTAAAAAATAAATAAAATTTTTGATAACTTCAATCTTTAGTCTATTTGCCATTACGTTATTTATTGGTCCAATTGTGACAATTTTTTTGTTTTCTTTTCATTAAAGTGCAAGCCATAGTGAATGCCGTGGTCTTTGATCTTCATCAGTATTTTTCATCCTTTTCATATTCATCGAACAAGGTTTTTAATGAGTCTTTCAAATCCAGACACCATGTTCTGCATAGAGTCCAGTTTCTTGGATTATTTGCTCAGCATACACATTAAATAAGCAGGATGAAATAATTCAGACTAGGCACAAATCTTTACTGACTGTAAACCATTCAGTATCCCCTTGTTCTGTTCAAATAACTGTGTCTTCATCTAGGTACAGGTTTCTCATGAGCACTATCAAGTGTTCTGGAATGCCCATTCTTCACAATGTTATTCATAGCTTGTCATGATCCATACAAACAAAATCATTTGCATAGTCAGTAAAACACAAGTAACATCTTCCTGGTTTTCTCTGCTTTCAACCAAGATCCATCTGACATCAGTAATTATATCTTTAGTTCCACATCCTTTTTGGAATTTAGCTTTAGTTTATGACATTTCTCTTTTGATGTGCTGTTGCAGCTGTTTCCAAATTATATTCAGTGAAATTTTCTCTGTATAATATTAATGACATTTTTAGATTATTTCTGCATTCCATTGGTTCACCTCTCTTTGGAATTGGCACACATATGAATGTCTTCCAATCAGTTGTCCTGATAGCTGTCTTCTACATTTCTTGGCATAGATGTATGAGTATTTCCAGTACCATTTCACTTTGTTGAAAGATTTGAATTTATATTCTATCAATTCCTGGAGCCTTGTTCTTTGCTAATTCCTTCAATGTACCTTGGACTTCTTCCTTCAGTATAATTGGCTCCTGATCATATGCTACCTCTTGAAATGGTTGAACATCGAACATTTCCTTTTGACAATGATTGTGAGGTTGGCTCAGGACCAGGCAGTGTTTCAATCTGTTGTGCATAGGGTCTCTATGAGTCAATACCGACTTGATGGCACCAAACAACAACATATATTTGGAAGTAGTCTGTTGTCATCTGGAAGCTCAGTCAAAATCTGTTCACCAGTGGTGACTTTGCTGGTATTTAAAATACTCATGGCATAGCTTCCAGAATCACAGTATCACACTAGCTGTAAACATCCATTAATAATCAGAATATGGCATGCATGAAGTATGAATCTGGGAAAACTGGAAGTTGTCGAAATGAAACAGAATACATAAACATTAATATCCTAGGCATTAGTGAGCTGAATGGACTGGTTTTGGCTGTTTTGAGCATGACAATCACATGGTTTACTATTCCTGGAATGGTAAATTGAAGAAGAAAGCTGCAACAGTACATTGACAAGCACCATCAGAGATTCAAGGAAGAATAAGATGAGGAGGTGCAACAACAGAACTCAGTGCTGATGTCAGATGGATGTTGGCTGAAAGCGGAGAATGTCACACAGATGTTTACCTGTATTTTATTGACTATGCAAAAATTTTCATTTTCTGAGTAAGACAAGTTATGGATGACATTGCAGAGAATGTGTGTTCCAGAACATTTAATTGTGTTCATTGTTGTTGTTGTTGTTGATACATGCCATCAAGTTGGTACTGACTCATAGTGACCCTAGGCACAACACAACAAAACACTGCCCGATTCTGGGCCTATTAGGAACTTGTAAATAGACCAAGAGACAATTGTTAGAACAGGAAAAGGGAAAAATGAATACTTTAAAAGTAGGAAACGTGCACACCAAGGTTGAATTATTTCACTATACTTGTTCAATCTGTAACTGAGCAAATAATTCAAGAATCTGGGTCATATGAAGAAGAACATGGCATCAGGATTGGAGAAGGACTCATTAACAACTTGAGATATGCAGATAATACAACCTTGCTTGATGAAACTGAAAAGGACTAAGAATACTTACTGATGAAGATCAAAAACACAGCACCTCTATGTAAAGAAAACAAAAATCCTACCCACTGGACCAATATATAACACCAGTATAATTGGAGGAAAGAATGAAATTGTCAAAGTCTTCATTTTGTTTGGATCTACACCCAAGGAAGCACCAGTTAAGAAATCAAATGAGGTGTTGCACTAGGCAAATCTGCTGCACAAGACTTCTTTAAAGCATTCAAAAGCAAAAACGACAGTCTGAGTGCACCTAACCCAAGCCATGGTGTTTTCAATAACCTTATATGCATATGAATGCTACACAATGAATAAAGAAGATCATGTAAGAATTGATGCCTTTGAGTTATGCCTTTGAGTAATGATGCCTTTGAGTTATGAGTTAGACTCATAACTTTTGTAACTTTTAATATTGTAGAAAAATAGTAAAAGTACTGTGGACTGTCAAAAGTGGAAACAAATGTGTGTTGGAAGTAGTAAATCTAGAATGCTCCTTAGAAGTCAGGATGATCAAACTCAGTCTCTCATACACTGGACATATCATCAAGAAGAACAAGTTCCTAGAAAAGACATCATGCTTAGTAAAGTAGAGGGTCATTGGAAAAGAGTAAGACCGCCAACGATTATCACTGGAACAGTGGCAGCAGCAATGGGCTCAAGCAAGATTGTGGGGTTGTCATAGTTTCATTCTGTTGTATATAGATAGGATCACTATAAATCAGTACTAACTCAATGGCACTTAAAAATATTTATGACCATTTTTATTTTCTAAAATCATGTAGATGTTTAGTATTTGGAATCTTTCAATAAACAGCTGAAAGTTTTAACTCTGAACATTGCTCAAAGGCTTCAGACACTAGACAACTTCGTGACTTTAGAAAATTAGAAAATACACAGTAGAGAAAGTTTCAAAGTCTTTTCTAACATCTATTTTGTTGTTTTCATTCTTTCTTGTCTTTTTAATGATCTTGTGCTTTTTTCCTGCATGATGTTTTTGATGTCATTCCACAAATCCTCAGGTCTTCAATCATTCATGTCTAATGCATCAAATATGTTTCAACAGCAGAGGAACACTGCCAGATAGCACCAGAATCTAGAATATTGAATCACGATGAATAATACCAGAATACTGTCAGATATAGTATTGGAAAATGAGTGAAACAGGATAGAAGGCAAACAAAATACCACTTTGGGAAAGAAATAACTCCTGAAAGTAGGGATAACCATGATGACAAGATTAGGATTAGTGAGTTTAAATGGACTGATGTTTGCTATTTTGAATCTGTCAATCATATGGTTTATTATGCAAGGAAAGACAAATAGACAAGTAATGACATAGTATTCATCATCTTAAAGAACAATTCAAGATATGTTTTAATGAGGAAACTAAAAAAATCTATCAGCTGTTCCAATTTGAAACTGAACAAACATGCAATAAAGCTGTATTGATAACTAATAGCATTTGATAATTACTAGCAATTGGTGACAGTGAATAAGGAAGACCATAGAATACTTGATGCCTTTGAGTTTCAACGTTGGAAGCATATTAAACATACTATGTATGGACTGTCAAATGAACAATCAAGTCTGTGCTAGAAAGAAGTACATCCAGAATGCTCTTTGGAAGTGAGGATGGCCAGACTTCATCTTTTATGCCTCAGATACATCGTCAGGAGGGACCAGTGGAGAAGGATATCATGTTTGGTAAAGTGGAGAGCTGGAGAAAAAGAGGAAGACCCCAAACTAGATAAAGTTTCACAGTGGCAGCAGCGTTGGGCTCAAACGTAGCAACAATTGTGAGGTTGGTGGAGGACTAGGAAGTGTTTTGTTTTGTTGTGCATAGGGTCACTATGTGTCAGTAGAGTTGATGGAACATAAAAAACCACAACAAAATGCAAATTGGTGATAGAAATCATGATGGAGATCGCATGATAGAATTTGGCAAGACCAAATAACTATTTCATTGTAAATAACTTTTTTAAACAAAATAAAAGACCAAATCAGGCTATTAACTTCAAGGTCAGCAGTTAGAAACTACTAGCTCTTCCATGGGAGAAATATGAGGCTTTCTGTTCCTGTAAAGATTTGTACCCTCAGAAACCCTGTGCAGGGTCACTATGAGTTGGAACGGACTCCATGGTACTTAACAACAACAGGTGGAATACAGAATTCAAATAGACTTCATGTGCGGAAATAAATGGTATAAAAGCTCCATATTATGATAAACAAGACCAGAGGCAGACTGGGCAACAGACTATCAGTTTCTCTAATTCAACTTCAGGTTGGAGCTGAAGAAAAATACAACTATACCATGAGAGACAAAATATGACATTGAATATATTCCATCCTGAATATAGAGCAGGCATTGACAAAGAACAAGACTCTCGGAATTGATAGAAAAGAAATTGAAATCTTTCAACAAACTGATTCAGCCCTGGAAGCATGTACTCATGTATGCCAAGAAATTTGGAAGAGAGCCAACTGGATAAATGATTACAAGACAAGCAGATTTGTTCCCATTCCCAAGAATGGTAACCCAACAGAATGCAGAAATCATTAGACATTATCATTAATATTACATATAAGTAAAATTTTGCTAATGATAATTTTTAAAAAAATGACTACAACAATACATTGAAAGGGAACTGCCAGATGTACAAGTTGAGTTCAGATGAATCTTGACTAAATAGAGAGAATACCAGAAAGATGTTTATCTGTGCTTTATTGACAAAGCAAAGCTTTTTACTGTGTGGATCATGAAAAAATGATGGACAATATTGTATAGAATGAGTATTCCAGAACACTTAATTGTGCTGTTGAGGAACTGTGCATAGAACAAGAGTCAGTAGTGCCAATAGAACAAGTGAACACTGAATGGTTTAAAATCAGGAAAGGTGTGTGCCAGTTTTGTATTCTTTCACCATACATCAATCTGTATACTGAACAAATAATCTGAGAAACTGGATTGTATGAGTTAAGAATATGGCATCAGGATTGAAGGAAGACTCATTAACAACCTGTAAAATGCAAATGATACAACCTTGTTTTCAAAGGTGCAGAAGATTTAAAATACTTACTGATTAAGGTCAAAGAACATGGGGTTGTGCCTCAATGTAGAGAAAACAAAAATCCTCACCACTGCACCAATAAAAACATCATAATAAATGGAGAAAGGATCAAAGTTGTTGAAGATTTCTTTCTTTCTTTCTTTCTCTTTCTTTCTTTCTTTCTTTCTTTCTTTCTTTCTTTCTTTCTTTCTTTCTTTCTTTCTTTCTCTCTTTCTTTCTCTCTTTCTTTTTTAATCTATCATCAGAACTCATGGAAAAAGCAGTTAAGAAATCAAAGGGCACAAAGGGCATATTGCATTTGGCAAACCTACTGCACAAGATATCTATAAAGTTTTCAAGGCCAAAGATGTTAGTTTGAAAACTAAAATGTTCCTGACACAAGCTATGGTATTTTCAAAGCTTTAGATGCATGTGAAAGTTGAACAATCACTAAGGAATACCATAAAAGGATTGATGAATTTGAGTTATGGTGTTGGAGAAAAATATTAAAAGTACCATGGACTTGGATTGAGAACAAACAAATCAATGTTGGAAGAAGTAAAGTAAGAACGCTCCTTATAGGCCAGAATGGCTAGATTTCATCTTTCATACTTCAAACTTATTATGAAGAGGCACCAGTCCCTGGAGAAGTCATGATGCTTGGTAAAGTAGAAGGTCGTGAAGAAGAGGAAGAGCCAAAGAGGATGATGGATTGGCACAGTGGAAGCAACAACGGGCTCAAGTGTAACAATGATTATGAGATTTATGTAGAACCCGGCCATGTTTCACTCTGCTGTGCATTAGTTGCTGTGAGTTGGAACTGACGTTAAGGCACCTAGCAACAAATTTAAAAAAAAGAAAACAATATTTCAGTTTTGTCATAACTATTACAATCAATCCAATAATTTGACATGAATACAATAATTAATATTTAAAATTTTGATCATTAATCCCAATTGTGAAGACTGTGCATGATTCAGTGATTTCTGTTGCACTTAGGGTTTCTATGAGTTGGACCATATTTAAAGCACCTAATAAAACAATCCCAATTCACTGTTTAGGAAAAATACTTTTTTCTTATGTGTATCTTTGTCTTTAATAACAGATTAATCAAGGAACCAAATATAACATTTTATAAAAGAGAAATGTTTCCCTCTCCCTGTTTTTCCATCCTATGGAAAAAAAAAGACAGAACAATAAATTAGATATATGCTGACGGCAGATTATGAACTTCTTTGAATGATAATATACCTGCCAGAAGTATGCTTGCATCCAAATTCTTTGACAATAAACGTGTGTATTATGTTGTTGTTAAGTGACATTGAATGGGTTCTGACTTTTAGAGACACTGTATAGGCTTTTCAAGGAGAAGCTGGTAGCCTTGAACCAGTGAACTTGTGGTTCAAACTAACCTTTTCTTCCAGTGCTTATGCTTAAACTCAACCCAGTACTCCATATATTATGTAGTTTTCTGTATATAATTATGTGAATAGTCTTGTGTATTTGCTTGACAGAAAAATGCCTAAAGAAAATACATTTCCACCTGGACTCACTGAAATATAACCATGTATTTATATGTATAAACATGTTGTTGTCCTTTTTAGATACTCTGGAAACAGTTTCAGTTTAGAAACACTATGTAGAAAAGAACAAACACTGCTTAGTCCTACATGACTCTGACAATCATTTCTAACTTTGATCATATTGTTGCAGTCACTATGTCAATTCATCTCTGAGAGTCTTCCTCTTTTTTCAAAGACCCTCTACTGTACCAAGCAGGCTGTTAAACATAAGGACTCTCCCTTTCTGATGGCAAGTCCAAAGTACATGAGACAAAGTGTCATCATATCTGCCCAGTGCAATATATCATTTCATTTCTTGACAATTGCTTCCATGGGAATTCATTGTGGATCCATTTAAGATGGAATAATTGACAACTTCAATCATTTCTTCATGTATTACAGTGTTGCATATTGGTCCTTTTCTAGGAGTTTTTGTTCTTTTATATTGAAGAGGAATCCATACTAAAGCTGTAGTCTTTGATTTTCAGAATTAATTCTTCAAGTCATCTTTAATTTCAACAAAGTTGTGTCATATCGATATCACAATTTGTTTTATTCCAATCCTGATGCAGTGTTTTAAAAACATGTATTCTAACGTCTCAGATTATTTCCTCAAACAGACAGATTAAGTAAATAAAATGAAACCGTACAACCTTAACAGTCTTTAAAATTTGCACCAATGTTTTATTTCAATGACTGTCTCTTGTAGCAAATTATAATTTAAACAACAAAAAAAAGTAATATGATTAAAGTTTTGGCTACCCCTGAATGACTTTATCTCTTACTGACTTAAAGTAAGAACATATATGGATATATATAAATGCTTGAACAAATAATATTGTTGGTGTGGTTGTTAAGTGCCATCGAGTCAGTACCGACTCATAGTGACCCTATGTACAGCAGATGTTTGGTCATAGGCCAATCTCAAAATTGTTGACACGATTGAGCCCATTAATTATGCCACGTTGTCAATCCATCTCCCTGGGGGTCTTCCTCTTTTTCTCTGACACTTTACCTTACCAAACATGATATCCTTCTCCAGCTACTGGTCCCTTCTGACAATATATCCAAATTATGAGAGATGAAGTTTGGACATCCTGGCCTCCAAGGAGCACTCTGGCTGCACTTCTTCCAGCACAGATCTGTTGGTTCTTTTGGAAGCCCATGGCACTTTCAATATTCTTCTCCAACAGCATAACTCAAAATCATCAATTCTTATACGTTCTTCCTTATTCACTTTTCAGTTTTCATATGCATATGAGGTTATTGAAAATACTATGGCTTGGATCAGGCACACCTTAGATATCATTCTTCAATACTTTAAAACTCTCTTGTGTAGCAGATTTGCCTAATGCAGTATGTCATTTGATTTCTTGACTAATTCTTCCATGAGTGTTGATAGTTGATCCAAGAAGAAAAAAGTCCTTGAAAAATTCAATCTTTACTCCCTTGATAAGAGTATTGTTTATTGGTCTAGTGGTAACAATTTATTTATTTTTTACATTAAGATTCAATCCATATTGAAGGCTGTGGTCTTTAATTTTCATCAGTAAATATTTTAAGTTCTCTTCACTCTCAGCAAGCAAAGTTGTATTGTCTGCATATCACAGGTTGTTAATGAGTCTACCTCTAATCCTGATGCCACGTTTTTCTTCATATAACCCAGCTTCTCAGATTATTTGCTCAGCATATGGATTGGATAAGTAGAGTGAAAGAATACAACCCTGTCACACACCTTTCTTCATTTGAAACCATTCAGTGTTCACATGTTCTGTTCGAACAATGGCCTCTTGGTCCACGTACAGATTCCTCATGGGCACAATAAAATGTTCCAGAATACTCATACTTCACAATGTTGTCCATAACTTGTCATGATCCACACAATTGAAAGCCTTTGTGTAGTCAATAAAGCACAGGTAAATATCTTTCCAGTATTCTCTGCTTTCAGCCAAGATCCATCTGATGTCAGCAATATCTGATTCCATATCCTCTTCTTAATCTGGCTTGAACCTCTGGAATTTCTCTGTCAATGTATGTTTTCAGCTGTTTCTGTATTACCTTTAGTAAAACTTTACTCTCATGGGATATCAAAGAGATTGTCTGGTGATTTCTGCAGTCCACTGAGTCATCTCTCTTTGGAATGGGCACAAATATGGATCTCTTCCAAAGTTCTTGGCAGAGATGAGTGAGTGCCTTCAGTGCTGCCTCACTTTTTTTTTGGCTTATTTATTTATTTATTTATTTATTTATTTTTTAATGCTTTATTGTGAATTGTGTGATAGTCTACATAGGAGAACATCAGCTTTATATTCATTCCATCATCCATCATTTCATTGGCATAGTGATCATCCTGCCCATGGTTTTCTTATTCCAGATCTTTGAACATTTTGTTGTAATATTCAGCAAGTGAAGACCCCAAAGTTTATCATCTCTTCCCCAGTAGTATTTTGAGTGCTTTCCAGCCTGACGATCTCTTCTAATGGCACTATATTTGTCAGGATTCTGGAGTTAGTCATAAAGTTTTCAACTTCTGGCACTATTTCTGACAACATTCTGCTGCCATTCATAAGGTTTTCAGTAAATAAATATTCATAAGTAATCCTTCTCTCCTTCTTCCTGGTCTGCTTTAGTGTGAAAGCTCTGCTGAATCCTGTCCACCATTGGTAGCCCTTCTGGTATTTAAAATATTGAGGGAAGAGCTTCCATCATCACAGCAGCATCAAGCCACCACTGTACAAAAAAAAAAAATTAACAGATAAGTGGTCAATAAACAATGGGAAAATAAATTGCTTTTGTTTTTATAGTTTGCTCTGCAGATCATATCAGACTCCTTAAAACTTTCAAGATATATGTGATAAAATTCAAACATATTTTGTGAGAAGACATTATAAAAATCTGAAAAACAAAATATGTTCTCTAAACAAAATATTTAAATCATACTTTACATAATTTCAAATATTAGTGAGATTTTTTTTTTTTTTTTACTAGTTTTTTAATGTGGTAATGTTGGTGGTAGTGGTGGTGGTGGTGGTGTGCCATGTAGTCAGTTCCAACTCACAGAGACCCTGTACAGAGTTTCCCAATTTGTAAATGTTTACGGGAGCAGAAAGCCTTATCTTTCTCCCATGGAACAGCTGGTAGTTCCAAACTGCTGACCTTGAGGTTAGCAGCCCAATTCATAACCACTATGCTATCAGAGCTCCTTGTTATTTAATGTTGTTGTTACTGTTGTTAAGTGCCATCAAGTCAGTTCTGACCCATAGCGACCCTATATAGGGTTTCTGAGGAGTGACTGGTGAGCTTGAAGGGCTGACCTTGCAGCTCAAATGGCTTTGCAGTCTGGTTTATTAATCCACAGACCTTCTCAATGCATATATTCTCAAATTATTTTTCATAATTTCAGATATACTTACAAAGATAATTTGGTTTGGATATTAGTGAGAGGATCTATTATATATGCTGTGGATTAGTCTTTGAGTGATAAACCACAAGGTGAGTGGTTGAAAACTACTATCTGGTCCCTGGGAGAAAAGTGAGACTGTCTGCTACCATAAATATTTATAGTCTCAGAAACCATATATAGGGTCTCTATGAATCAGAATTGACTAAATGGCAGTGTGTATGTTCTAAAAATAAAAATCTGATGTTGTTGTTGTTTATTTCATTTTTGCATGAATCAAAGAGCTACTGCAAATTCTATTGTATTTCTTAGAAATCTGTGGACTTACACAGATACATATGTAGAGAGATATAGATGATAGATGTGTTGATAAATGCCTTTGAGTCTGCTCCTACTCATAGCAACCATGTGTAGGGTTTCTGAGGTCCAGGTGATTGGAGCCACTGACCTTGCAGTTAGCAGTTCAGTGCTTATCCTACAATGCCAATAGTTATATAGCTAGATAGATAAAGTTATTATAGCTATATGACCTATGTTGTTGTTGTTAAGTGCCGTCGAGTCGGTTCCGACCCATAGCGACCCTGTACAGGGTTTCCGAGGGTGTAAATCCTTACGGGAGTAGAAAGCCTCATCTTTCTCCCGCGGAGCGGCTGGTAGTTTCGAACCGCTGACCTTAAGGTTCGCAGCCCGATTCGTAACCACTACGCTGACCTATAGTAAATATATTTCTTTATTTCATTTTATCAACAATTTTAAAACTTGCTTTGCTTTCACATCTTTTTTTTTCTTCTCCCAAGGATGTATAAGTATTTTGTGAAAGGATAACTAAAACATTGAATTCCTGGTGTGGCACTCTAGTGTAAGCATTGAACTGCAAACTAAGAGGACTGTGATTGAAACCCACCAGCTGATCCCTAGAAACCCCATACAGGATAACTATTAGTTGCAAATGATTCAACGACTCTTAACAACAATAATAAAGAGATCATTAATGGTAGCTAGTGAGTCCTTTAAGGAGCTCTGGTAGCATAGTGGTTAAGAATCTGGCTGTGAACCACAAGGTCAGCAGTTTGAAACTCCCAGCTGTTCCGTGGGAGAATGATGAGGCATTCTGCTCCTGTAAAGATTTACAGACTCAGAAAACCTGTACAGGGTCGTTATGAGTCTGACTGACTCCACGGCATGCAGCCACCAACCACCACCAGTGAGTCCTTTAATATTAAGGAAAATAAACTTCTATTTGAGACACAAATCAAACAAAGTGGCTTTTTAAGGAGGAAAACCATACTTGGAGACTGAGGTGATTAAGGGACTACATTATAGAAGTTTGGAGAACTTCAATATCTCAGAAATTCACCTCCTGCTTCTTGAATGTTAGTATTCTGTATACCACCTACTCAAGGTCATGAATCAATTATAATAACGACTCTACACAAGGCCCTTGAGGCTTTAAATCTTTGCAGAAACAGAATGCTCCATCTTTCTCTCACAGAGTACCTGGTGGGTTTGAACAGCCACCTTTTCAGTTAGCAGTGCAGTGTTCATCCTACAGTGTCCATCAAGAGTACAAAAAAAAAAAAAAAACAAAAGGAAAACATAGTCTGCAATGGTGTTGGCAGTGGTTGTGTGCCACTAAGTCATTTCGAAGTTATATTCACCCTATAAAAAGTTTTTGATGCTATATGTCTTTACAGGAGCAAAAATCCTCATCTTTCTTCTGCAGAGTCATTGATAGATTTGAACTGTTAAACTTTGGGCTAGCAACCAAGCTCATAATTTTGAATTTAAGAATTTATGTTTGGGTCAAATGTTAAAGAATATGTCTTTTTTAAAAAATGTTTTATTGTGAATTATGTGATCATTTACATGGGAGAACATTAGTTTTACATTCATCTTATTTTATATTGTTTCATTGCCATGGTTATAATCCCCTCCATGCATCATCAACCAACCAAAGAATTTACACTAAAAGCCTGCCCCCAGGTCATCAGCACACAGGCCCTCTCCCTCTCTGTGTCTTTCATCAAATAATTTATTAATCATGTGCACATGTTTTATAAAAGATGACTGATAAATTTTTAAAAGTGTAATGGTATAGAACTTTATCATAGATTTATTTCAATAAAAAATTGTACCTACATATATATTTTTGTTGTTTTTAGGAGTTGTTGAGAGTTCTAACTCCTAGTGACCCTGTATAGGTTTTCCAAAGAGAGGTTGGTTGGTGAGTTTGAACTGCAGACCTTGTGGTTCATACAGACATTATGGTTCAGTGCTTTTCCCACAGTACCACAACAGTGCATTTTTTAGAGGAAAACAATCCTTTCCATATAAGATACGTATATATCTCTATCTATCTATCTATCTATCTATCTATCTATCTATCTATCTATATCTATCTATCTATCTATCTATCTATCTATCTATCTATCTATCATCTATATTATCTATATCTATATATATAGTGAGAGATATAGAGATGTAGATATTTGCATTTTCTCATCAAAATCAGAAAGTATTTTACAATAAAGCATCCATTTTATAAATACATATATTACAAACCATTCTTATTTATAAGAGGTATCCCTTGTATTTCAGAGTGTAATGTTCTCTTAACTAGACTAAATGGATGTTGATGAATAAAGAATTCAGAGATGTTGGCTTCAGGGCAACTAAGATCAATCTCATTATATAATATTGTTAAGAAGGCTGTTAGGTTTTTACAGGGCAATTATTATATGTGGAATAAGTAGACAAAAGGTTAAATACATATTGTAATTTAGAAAAATAAAGTTTTTCCAAATCAGATAGATTCAGGAGAGAATATGTGCGGTCATTAATATAAATAATTTAAAATATTTTACAGACAATTTCTGCTATAGTTTAAATCATTTCACTGTATTGAACTTCCAGAAGGAATAAATGATATTTTTAGCAAATTTAAAGGAAAACACTACCTCTATCTCTTCTTTTTTAGCTGAGGATTAACTTTCATTGTTTTCTTTTTTGTTGGTTCTCAATGAGATACAATCAACATGAATTTATCAAAATATAAAAAAAATAGTTTTAAACATCAGAAACACATTTAAGCAGGTTTAAAAAGTTAAATCTTAATAAGAATCTGCATATAAAGATGTTATTAAATTGTGATGAATGGGGAAATCTGATTGAAATTCCTTCTGTGTTATCAAGAAAAAATTCTCACCAAAGTATTTATATTTGCTATTTATATCGACCAGATTAAGCAGAAATCAGTGAACTCTCAGTTTGGCTGATTTTTATCCTGTTCACAGTTTGGAAACACAAATGTGTATTTCTATAAAAATGGCATTTAAGATGAAAACATTAAACACAACATTTACATATAATATGATATTATGTTGATATATATTA
>NW_006409135.1:96709-98452 GCF_000296735.1 Chrysochloris asiatica
ATTCTATTTTAGAAATATATAATAACCTAAAAGTATCTTAACTGGGAAACTAAACATTTTAGATGGCATAAAGGAACTTAGCCTTATATTTTTAACAAAAATAATGTTAGGGATTAGATATTTCACATCAGTTTATTTTTTTATTGCATTTTAACTACTGTATCACACCTGTTTTAGCACCTGGCATTAGGTACTTTGTAAAATCATTTTTAAACAAGTAAAAAGAAATTATTTATTGAGCATGATGAAAATGTGCTCTGCATCTAGATTCATCATAAAATTATAGGTGTGTTAATACAAATTTGATCTTGTGAGCTGAAAGGTTTTGAATGTCATAAGGTATTTTCTTGATGTTCAGAAAGAATACCTAGCCAGGTGTGGTTGATATTTTCAGCTGATGTTTTTAAAGAGGTAATTAAAGGCTTATCAAATTACCAACAAGATTTAATTGTATACCAACTAACAAAAACTAATCTAAATCTGTTTTTATGGAAGTTTGTTAAACTCAGTTTAAAAGAAAACTAGTACACAAAACAGACATTTGCTATTTGGGCCATATTTATGACTATTCTTTCTACCGTTCTTTGAGGACAAGAATGATGCCTAATAGTATCTGTCACATTCCATAAATTCAAGTAACTGTGCTGAATAACAGAGCCCTGGTGTAGCTATGCATTAGCAAGAAAATTACTAACAACAAAGTTTACAGTTCAACCTCAACAGCCACTCATCAGGAGAAAGATGAGACTGTCTGATACCATAAAGACTTATAATCTTGAAAACCCTATGAAAGTTCACCATGAGTTGGAATGAACTATATAGTAGTGAGTTGGGTTTGGTTTGTTATATAAAGAAATTAGGAAAGGTGACGTTTAATGAAAATGTTTAATGATTTCTATGTGATGCCAAAAATCTTGACCCTTCAGTATACTACAGCAAAACTCAGTCAATACATCAGTATTTATTATTCAATATAAAGTATGTAGGATACAATCAAGATGGCAGATTGGGTAGACGTGCAGTGAGGAGCTCCGTCAATAACAACACAGAATACCAGGCCAAGAAGGCTCAGGGGATGGTGCTGGAACTGAAACACATATAAAGGTATGTTTGGAGGATTGGAGGGCTTACATGGGGGAATTTGTAGGAGAATCCAGAAATCCATTGTCTTCTAGTTCAAGATGCTCAGCTGTTCTTGGAGCCACTATATTGGGAGAGAACATCTTGATTGTAACAGGATGGATATTGAAATTTAGAGTGACACTTTCCATATAAAACCAAACGGCCACCATTTGTCTGCCTGTCGTACTGTGGTGGCTTGAGTTGCTGTGGCTTTGTTACTAGTATTTTAAATACCCAGCAGGGTCACCCATGGTGAACAGGTTTCTGAGAAGCTTCCAGACAAAGACAGACTAGGAAAAAAGAGTGACGAACTATTCAGAACTACTAGTCACTGAAAACCTTATGAATAGCAGAGAAACACTGTCAGATACAAGGCTAGAAAATTAGTCCCTCAGGTTGGAAGGCAATGAAAATGAGACTGGGGAAGAGATGCATTCTCAAAGTAGAGTTAACCATGATGACGTGAATAGAGTTAAGCTCATAGGAGAAAAGTCCACAGAACCTTCATTTGCTGATGGGCTACAACTCAAAATGAAGAGAAACAGCTGAAAACATCCATTAAAAATCAGAAAATGGAATGTACGAAGTATGAATCTGGGAAAATTGGAAGTTGTCAAAAAT
>NW_006409135.1:99153-100332 GCF_000296735.1 Chrysochloris asiatica
ATCATCTGAAGAACAGATTTGATGCATTAAACACTAAAGACCGAAGACCAGAAGAGTTGTGGGATGACATGAAGAACATCATATGTGAAGAGAGCAAAAAGCCATTAAGAAGACAAGAAAGAAGGAAAAGGTCAAAATGGATGTCAGAAGACACTCTGAAACTTGCTCTCCAGTGTAGAGATGCTAAAGCAAATGGAAGAATTGAGGAGGTCCCAGAGCTGAACAGAAAATTTCAAAGATCAACTCGAGAGGATAAAGCCAAATACTATAATAAAATATGCAAAGATTTGGAATCAGAAAACCAAAAAGGAAGAACACAGTCAGCATTTCTCAAACTGGGGAACTGAAGAAAAAATTCAAGCCTTGACTTTCTTTATTCAAAGATTCTCTGGGTAAATTATTGAATGATGCAGAATGCATCAAGATACTATAGAAGGTATACACAGAGTCATTGTACCAAAAGGAAATGATTAATGTTCAACCATTTCAAGAGATACCATATGATCAAGAGCCAATGATATTCAGGGCAGAAGTCCAAAGTGCATTAAAGGAATTGGCAAAGAACAAGCACCAGGAATTGATGGAATAAAAATTGAAATACTTCAAGAAAGTACGGTGGCACATGAGGCACTCACTCATCTCTGCCAAGAAATTTGGAAGACAAATATCTGGCCAACTGATTGGAAGAGATCCATTTTTGTGGGCATTCCAAAGAGAGGTGACCCAACGGAATGCGGAAATCATCGGACAATCTGTTTGATATCTCAAGCGAGTAAAGTTTTGCTAAAGGCAATACAGAAATGGCTACATCATACATTGACAGAGAACTTCCAGAGGTTCAAGCTGGATTCAGAAGAGGCCGTGGAATGAGAGATATCATTGCTGATGGCCGATGGATCTTAGCTGAAAGCAGAGAATATCAGAAAGATGTTTACCTGTGCTTTATTGACTACGCAAAGGCTTTCAATTGTGTGGATAATGACAAGCTATGGACAACATTGAGAAGCATGAGTATTCCAGAACACTTAATTGTACTTAAGAGAAATCTGTACCTGCATCAAGAAGCAGTTGTTTGAACAGTGCATGGGAACACTGAATGTTTTAAAATGAAGAAAGGTGTGTGACAAGCTTGTGTTCTTTCACCACATTTATTCAACCTGTATGCTGAGCAAATAATAC
>NW_006409135.1:101181-105284 GCF_000296735.1 Chrysochloris asiatica
GTAGTGGCCCAGGATCGAACATTGTTTCATTCTGCTGTGCATGGATCGCTATGAGTTGGTTCTGACTTGATGGCACCTGACAACAACAACAACATAAAGTATGTAGAGTCCTGGTGTGGTGCTGTTGGATAAGCACTGAACTGCAAGGTCAGTTGAAACCAACTCAATAACACTTAACAACAACTACTTCTATTGACGTGGCACTGTAGAATATGCACTTAACCTGGTAACAGAAGGTCATTGGTTCAATCCTACCAGCCTCAACTTTGAAAGCCAAAACAGAGTCAGAAACAACTCGATGACACTTAACAACAACAACTGACTTCACTGGCATAATTAGATATTTCTGTTTTCCATAGCATGAGGTATTGGATTCAAAGGAGGAGATAAAAATCAGCAATCATTTCTGTCTGAGCAACTTAGCAATGATTATATCTTTCACTCTAGACACCATCACAGTAAACAAAAGTAATTTTAAAAACAATGCCTTATAGAAAGGATGGTCAATTCTAGACCAAACTCTGCAACAACCGATTTTTTCCAGTGTGCAGGTGAATGTACCATCCTGTGCCTTTTTTTTTTGTTTTGACATGAACTAGGTTGTGTTGTTAAGTGCTGTTTAATCGGTTCTGACCAATAGTGACCCTGTATAGTGTTTCCAATGGAGTTCTGGTGTGGTGCTGTGGGTTAATGTGCCAGACTGCAAATCCAGTTGAACTGCAAGGTCAATGGTTCAAGCTCACCAGTGGCTTTTTGGAAACCCTATGCAGGATCGCTATGGGTTGGAACTGACTTGATAACACTTAACAACAACAACAACAAGGTTTCTAAGTTGTGACTAGTGAGCTTGTAAAAGTGACCTTATGAGCGCATTAGCCCACAGCTCCACACCAGGACACCAAAAGGTTGTGCTTTAGGTATTCTTAAATATTAACTAGATAGTAATCAGTATTGCTGAAAGTTTTATTACATTAATATAAATCCTGAAAATACTCTGTGCAAAAATAAAATTTAAAAAATGTTTGTTCTCAATGAGTTTTGAAAATAAAACCAGCAATGATTACACTTTAAGCTTTCAAATAAAAATTTCAATGAAGTCATGAAATTCAGTAAATTGCTGAATTGCACCTCTGAAATGCTGATGTAAGTAAATAAACAAAACATACAATATATTTCTGTCATTAATAATATAGTATTTTATAAATAGATTTACCAAAAATGACTATCAATTTTTTAATTATTTAGAAAACAAAGTACCATTCAGAAGCTACATCTTCAATACTACCTGCATTGGAGAAAATAGTTTTTCTGAATTACAACAGAACAGCTTAGAGGCCTCCCACAGATAAACAGCTGAAACAGCTTGCAAACCTCCTACATAAAATAAAATAAATTATCCAGAGTGCCATAAAAGAGTGAAATGCTATAAGTCTCTGTACTTTTTCCTATTTCTATTTTATTTATTCTGTTTATAAAAGTAAATTATTTCTTTGAAGTACTACTCTTGAAGCTACTGGTTCTCTATGGGGAAGTACTCCTGCAAATCTTCTTTTATTAGAAATAGTTGATCTTTAGCTCTGGGAATGATGTCTGCAAGGTTAAAAGCTTTGCTTTCTAAGGAGAGAGTCAAACTAATTTGAGAATACAGAGAGAACTTCCCTATGAACCTAACCTGGTGGAAATGTTCTCTTCTAACATACACTCCAAATAATACAGATAGTTTCTGTAATTCTGAAATAACTGGATAATGCTATTCTTAATATTTCAGTTCCAAAGACTATTCCAAAGGCTTAGGGGCACAGTGATTAAACTACTTGGCTGCTAATCAAAGGGTCACCAATTCTAACCCACCAACCACTTTTCAGGTAAATATATAGCAATCTGCTTCCATAAAGATTATAGACTTGGAAACCCTAGTCCTATAGGGATGCTATGAGCTGGAAATGCCTTGATGGTAGTGGGTGTGTTTCAGTTCCAAAAAATAATTCAAATGATGAAATTGAATAGGATTTTGGAATAATTTTGACGTCAGAGAGGAAGGTTGCTACTATTCTTTTTAATCACTTTCAGTTTTGACAAACAAAACAAAAATGCTGCTTATTAGGGTATGTTATTTAGACAAAGAAGAATAATTAATGATAAATTTACAAACACTTTTCCTGAATATTGTTTTTCTTGAGTATTTATCTTATATGATTAAAACATATGCCATATATTCTTACATATTTTAATTGGCGATTTGAAATAAAATATGCTGTGTCCCTTACCTAATCACTGATCCCCGCTTCTCCCTCGAGTAACCCACGGTCGGAGCCGGACTCCGATAAATGGCGCGCAACGTGGCGCTCGAGTACGAAAGACTAAGCGGCAGACCCTCTACAAGGAGACCCGAAGAACAAGGACGCGCAGACAAACACTGAGAGCAGAGGGCCCTCTAACTATAAAGAATGTCACCTCATCGGGAGGGTATGAGAAGTTTCATCTAAATTGCATTAGGTGCAACCTCACTTCATGGGTTGCTGCCCTAGCGCCTAACATTTCTTCTGCAGTCCTAAAAAGACCAACCTATGTGTTCCTGCCAGTAAACATCTCCAAGAGTGGTATGATGATGCCGGCCTGCAGCTCGTCAATGAGTTTACCACGTTGCTTTCTAGATCAAAGGGAGGACTTGGACTTATAGTAATGGGTACAGTGACTTTTATCACCTTGCTTGTTTCTCTCACGGCCACCACAGTTGCACTTACACAAGAAATTCAGACTGTAGCTACTGTCAACGAGATGATGGACAATGTTACCTACAACTGGGACCAGCAAGAAAAGATTGATCTGGCCATTGAACATCTCCTGAATGGATTGTATGATACTGTTAACTTACTTGGGGATACTTTGGAGCAGGTCATGATATGGCAAAGCCTTGCGTGCCATGCTGATTATCGCTCCATCTGTGTAACTAAGCTTGTGTATAATGCCTCGGCCTTCCCTTGGCCCATAGTGCAGGCCCATCTGCACAGAGTATGGATTGCTGAGAATATCAGCCGAGAATGGAATGAGTTACATGCACAAATAATTGCTATGCATTATGCCCCCTTCCTTCACAGCAAACCTGCAGAACTAGCTAAAATACTTCTATGCAACATTAAAAATTTGTTCCCTACCATTCCCTCCCTCTCTCAATTGTGGGGTCCCATTCTAGCTATTGACATACTTGTCGTCTATGCAACATTAAAAATTTGTTCCCTACCATTCCCTCCCTCTCTCAATTGTGGGGTCCCATTCTAGCTATTGACATACTTGTCGTCTTTGCTTGTCTCCTCCTTCTCAGCATACATACTTTTTTTTTTTTTTTTAATGTTTTATTGTGAATTGTGTGATAGTCCACATGGAGAGAACATCAGCTTTACATTCATTCCATCATCCATCATTTCATTGGCATAGTTATCATCCTGTCCATGCATCCTCACCCAACCAAGGAGTGTACCCTGTAAACCTGCACACCCCCACCACAGTCCTCAACCCCTTCCCATCTGATCCCGAGCCCCCAGGCACACCATCTCTTGACGTTGTCTTCTCTGCCTCCATCCCAGGCCTCACTGCCTCTCTGGGTAGGATTCTGCTCTTCGCTCTTCTCCATTGATGGTCCCAGGGTCCTCTGCTCCTAGACTGATAAATTAATCACTCCCCTCTTTGTTACAAAATGTCCATCTTTAGATTTCCAACCTTCGCAATCAGTCCTGATAACAATTATTCACCATTACATCACAAGGGACCCATCTATATTTCGTTTCCTCAGCCCTTCCTGGACAGGCTGGACACCACTCACTGGAGACTCTACCTTCCTCCACGCCCTCTGGATCTAGGTTCCCTCTTGAAAGCTTGTAAGCCAGTCACTTCTTGCCTTTGTATCCCTCCCCCCATTTTGGGTAACCAATGTCCAAGTTGCCCATCCCTGTCTACCCTTTGTGTGGAGGGGGTGGGTATAGTTCTTGCAGCAGGGACTTGTTTTCTCTTTTGAGCTACTGCATTTATAGGTGTATAGGTCATGTTTATAGAATTGTATCAGATGACACTTTTTCCCTCTTCTTTCTTCTTAGGGTTGAGCTCTG
>NW_006409135.1:107210-107813 GCF_000296735.1 Chrysochloris asiatica
ATCATTCTTCTGAATTCCCTCTCAGGCATATCCAAACTCGCTCCTCCTCCTCTATGAAGGTTTTGTCTGTCTCCAGTTCAATTGCATCAGGTCCTTTCTTCTGTTTTTGGACATGCTTTGGTAAAGTTGATTGTTTCTTATTGGTCATGGTTATTGTTTTTATTATTATTACTATTGTTATTAATGTGGTCAGGAGATGGTCTTCCCTTTTCATCTGTAAATTGTAGCAAATGTTGTTGGGTCTCGTCTAAGTGGTGGAGCATTATGTTGTACCTTAGCTTTATGGCCACGATTGCTATTTCTTCTTATGGGACGTAGCGGGGATAAGTTCCCACCTCCAGGAGGGATGTGTAGTCAACAAGAACTCTACATGCGTGGGTGCATTGTACCAGCTGATTTTTATTGGGATCTCACTCCAGGGCAGGAAGACTTGAGGCGGGAGGAAGTTTTATTGCCTCTCGCCCTTCTGGGAGACACAGCTGTCCAAGCTGGCGGCCCCTGGTCCCGTTCTCTAAACTCTGCAGTCACAGGAGTTACCCGCAGTCTCTGCAGGAAAGAGTCCCAAAATACTCGCTTTTCTTTATCCTTGTTAGTGCAGTTTCT
>NW_006409135.1:108343-114653 GCF_000296735.1 Chrysochloris asiatica
TCTATGAATGTTTCCTTTGCAAGATCCCACTCGTTTTTTCTGCCAGAACAAGTCCCTACCTTTTCTGGCTGTTCTGCCATACTGGAAGTCCTACATAACTTTCTTGATGTTTATATTTTTAAGAACACTGATGGTGATCGTGTTGGTGATTAGTGGTAGAATTCTCCATATAGGAGACCTGGATTTCTAGCCAATACACTTCAAGAGCAACCATGACCGATTACTGCAGATTTTCATGTTCTTATCATACTGAACAGTTTTCAATAGAGAATTAGGAAGAATAGGAAGATAGTCTTATCAATCAACTTCCAAAAATATCAGCCAACAAAAACCCTATGAATCATACCTCTGCGGTCCTATTTGGTCACCATAAATTGGGAGCTGCCTCTAGAGAAGCAAACAACATTGAAACCAAACGATTTTATGGCTTTTTTTTTTTTTTTCAAGGTTCCTTTGAGAACTGCTTGCAACTATAAATAATCTCCAAAGGGGAAAAAGAAAGGAAGAAAGATACGAAGAGAGAGAAAATGAAAGGAAGGAAGGAAGAACTGAGAGAGCAAGGGAGAAAGAGATGGAAAGAGTGAGAATAAATTCACTAAATTCGTTCTGATAATTAGGTAAATAGATCATGGGTGGATGAATGGATGGACGGACGGATGGACGGACGGATAGATAGATAGATAGATAGATAGATAGATAGATAGATCATCAATACACCAATGTCTCATACTAATCACATTCACAAACGATCTAATTGGTATTTATAATGCTAATAATAATTCTCTGATGAATAAAAAGGCCACAGCCTTCAGTTTGAATTGTACCTCAACGTGAAAAAACAAAAACACAAGTCCTCACAACTTGAGCGTAAATACCATCATGATAAATTGAATGAAGTTTGGATTGTCAAAAATTTCATTTAACTTGGATCCAAAGTTAGTGTTCATAGAAACAGCAGTAAGGAAATCAAATGTTTTATAATTGACAAATCTGCTGCAAAATATCTCTATAAAATGTTCAAAAGCAAAGAGGTTAATCTGGGGACTAAGGTGTGACTACCCAAAATCGTGGTATTTTCAACCACTTCATATGCATGTGAAAGTCCGGAAGACCAGAGAATAAATGATGCAAATGAATTATGGTGTTGGAGAAGAATATTGAAAGAACCATGGATTGACAGAAGAGAAAACAAATCCTTCTTGGAAGAAGTACAGTCAGAATATTCCTTAGAAGCAAGGATTAGAAAACTTCTGACATGCTACCAGAAGGGACTAGTCTCAGGAAAAGGACTTTATATTTGACAAAGTAGAGGATAACTGGAAGGAAAAAAAAAAAGGAAGATGCCCCAACAAGATAAATTGACGCTGTTGCTGCAACAGTGGGCTCCAGCATAACAATGATTTTGAGGATAGCACAGGACTGATAGTGTTTCATTTTATTATGCATAGGGTAAATTTATGTTGAAACTGACTCAATAGCACCTAGCAAATACAACAAAAATTATAACTATATAGCAGAAAATGATGCAGATTTAAATGACATAATCCAATAGTTTCAGACAACTACTGGATAAGTTTGTTTTGTAAAATTGAGTCTCAGTAGGAAAAAGATCTACTATATGAGCAAATTTATCACTGTTTATTAATTTATATATGAATACTCTGTTTTATCCCAAGAAGGTTCAAGTCCATATGTATCAGAAAGAAAGAAATCCTAAATGATTTCACTACAAGCACAAATTTGCTCACAGAAAAATATAGTTAACAATTAATTATTCTTTTCTTTTTAATGTTTTATTGTGAATTGTGATAGTTTACATGGATGACCATTAGCTTTACATTCATCCTACCATATTTCTTTTCATTGCCATGGTTACAGTCCCCTCCATGCATCATCAACCAACCAAAGGGTATACCCTGCAAGCCTGTCCATCAGTCATCAGCACACAGCCCCTCTCCCTCTCTGGGTCTAAAGTCCCCAGCTGCTGCATCTCTCCACATCATCATCTCTGCCTTCATCTCTGGCATCACTGCTTCTCTGGGTGGGGTCCCGCTCTCCGCTCATCTCACCTGATGGTCCTAGAGACCTCTGCTCCTAGTCTTTTGTTATAAAATGTCTCACTTTACATTTCCAACCATCACAATCAATCCTGATAACAATTATTCACTATTGTATCACAAGAGACTTATACACATCTCCTTTCATCAGACCTTCCCAGACAGTCTGGATAATACTCAGTGGAGATTCCACCTTCCTCCACGCCCTCTAGATCTAGGCTCCCTCTTGAAAGCTTGCAACCCAGTCACTTCTTGCCTTTGTAGCCACCCCTCCCCCCATTTTGGGTATCCAATGTCCAAGTTGCCCATCCCTGTCTACTCTGTGTATCAAGGGTTGGGAATAATCCTCACTATAAAAATTTGTTCCCTCTTTTGAGGTACTGCATCCATAAATATAGGTCAAGTTCATGAAATTGTATCATATTACTTTTTTTTCCTCTTTTATCTTTTTATAGTTGAGCTCAAATCATCCAGTCATTTAAGCCAGGTCAAGTGGGTATAATCTGCAAGTGTGGGTGTTCTTATGCATATGCCCTCTCTTCTTATCAGCTGGACATTTCACTCTCTGCTCTAGTCCTCTGTGGCTATGTCACTGAATCTGGGCCCAAGGGTCCCCAGGTCTTGCCACAGTGCTGGCCAATCAAGTCTCCACCTGGGTTCATAGGAGTCTATTGAACATTGTAAGGCTTAGCTCTCAGCTTCATTTCTATTTTGCCCTCACCTCCCCTTATTGGTGATGAATGTGCTCACCAATCAGAACATGAGTCTTAGAATTGGTAAATATTCTTCTTATCTGTTGCTTCTCTTTTGGCAAGGACATCACACTTCTTTGATCACCCATCAACATTCATGGAAGTAGCAGTCAAGAAATCAAATGACATCTTACATTAGGCAAATCTGCTGCACAAGATCTTTTTTAATGTGGTGAAGAGCAAAGATGTCCACTTGAGGACTAAACTTGACCCAATACCTGACCCAAACCATGGTATACTCAGTAACCTCATATGCATGCAAAAATTGGACAGTGAATAAAGAAGACCACAGAAGAATTGATGCCTTTGAGTTATGGTGTTGGAGGAGAATATTGAAAGTGTTGTGGCCTGACAAAAGATTCAACAGATCTTTTTTGGAAGAATAGCAGCCAGAGTGATCCTTGGAGGCCAGGATGGCCAAACTTCATCTTTTATACTTGGATATATTGTCAGAAGGAACCAGTCACTGGAAAAGAATATCATGTTTGGTAAAGTGCAAGGTCAGAGAGAAAGTGGAAGACCCCCAACAAGAGGGATTGGCAAAGTGGCAGCGTCAATTGGGCTCAAACACGGCAACAATTGTGAGGTTGGCTCAGGACCGGGCAGTGTTTCATTATGTTTTTCATAGATTCATTTGAGTCAGTACTGACTTGATGGCACCTAACAAAAACAACAAAGTTTAATATTCATTAATTTCATTAAAATTGAGAATAATCAGTAAGTAAAGCCTTTATAAACCAATCCAAAACTTCTGAGCAAAGACATCAAATAATTTTCTGCATCTGAAACATATCTATTAACTGTTTTTAAAACAATTTACCTTTCTTGACTCATGTCTATTTAATCACACAGAACATTTTATAAAGATCCCTACTGGTATTATGGGTTAAATACTTGAATGCTAAATGCAACGTCAGCCCTTCAAACCCATCAACAGCTCTTCAGGAGAAAAATGCAGTTGTTTGCTACCATAAAGATTTCCAGTTTTGGAAATAAAATATTTAATTTATATGATCAGAATCAACTGCATAGCAGTATTATAATAAACACATGTTCAAATATTTAATTGGCATTTATTTTTTCTTCTAGTAAAACTGCAAGGTCAGTCATTCCAATTCACCAACTAATCCTTGCAAACCCTATAAAGGGTCGCAATGAATTGGAAATGACTCGAAGGTAATTGATAACAACCATAATATCTTTTAGGATTTGTTTCCTTTATAATTTATACTGTCTTGAGTTCTTTTTGACATAAAATGGGATATAAATATTTAAATAAAAGAGCACATTAAGATATTTGATCATAAGTTATGATGTTTAGTGGGGGCTATAAGGAAAATATTTGTCTCAAAGACTTTGGAAATAAGAGGTTTAACTCTGATTCTGTTACTCAGCCAATGCTATAGGGGAAATATTTTAGAGCAATACACAAAACATCATTTCTTCCTCAGTGCTTAACAGTGAAAGAAATGTTAGTTAAAGTAACACAGAATCGATGTCTAACAAATAGTTTCTTACCAGATGTATATGTCCCAATAATTTACCTTCATTTGCTCTACCTATGTAATCATGTTTGTTCAACTAAATATATTTTATAAATTAAAACTTGATATTTGTATACTCTTTCCAATTTTCTGCTTCTCACCTATATATGTATTTTTACTTCCTCTTTTGTGTTTTCTTCACCCAACTGTGCTCTTGAAACACTTTTTCTTTCACCTTCCTCAGATTTGTCTTCTTCTAATAAGCCTTGTTCTCCTCTTCATCACAGTGTTTTTGATTATATATTTGGGTCATGTATAGCAACCCTACAAAGCAGATATAATAGCCCCAGAGAGTTTTGTAGAGAGTTCTGGTGTGGCATTGTTGGCTAAGGCACTGGACTGCAAAGTCAGTTTGAAGTGCAAGGTCTGTGGTTCAGGTTCACTAGACAACTCCTCAGAAACACTGTAAAGTGTCACTATGAGTTGGAACCGAATCAAGGGCACTTAACAACAACAACAGCAAGAATCTTTATTGGAGCAGATTATCAGGTATTCTCTCCCAAAGAAGAGTTGGTGGGGTTTAATCACCCTTTTGGTTAGCAGCATAGCATTTAACTATTGTGCCTCACAAAGATTCCTTATTTCCTCACATCTCAACCACCTTCTATTCCTTGATTCTTTTTTTCAATTTATAAACACATCATATCTCATTAAAAAAATGCCTACTTTCTTACTTTTATTTTATTTTTAGTCTGTGGTGCTACAGGATAATTTACTGAACCTCAAGATGGTTTGAACATCATTTCACACCAACCAGCCACCCATCAGAAACACTATACAACTTCACTATGAGTCAGAATCGCCTAGATGGCTTTTAACAGAAACAACATAAATTTGAAGATAATAAAAGAAGAGTTGCAATAGTACATCCACAGGAAACTTCAAGAAATTAAACATGAATTCAGAAAAGGACAACAAACTAAGGATAACATTGTTTACATGAAATGGGTTTTGACTGATAGCAGAGAATACCAAATGATGCTTATTTGTGCTGTACTGACCCCACAAAGGCATTCAACTTTGTGGATCATGTCAAACTATGGATAACATTGTTAAGAATGGGTATTCCAGAAAACTTAAGTATCCTCATGCGTAACCTATATATAGCCAACAGAATTCAGAAATACTGAATATTTATAACCAAGAAAAGTGTTAACACACTTTAACCATGTGTGTTCAATATGTATACTGAACAAATAATCCTATGTATCGTTATTGTTGGGTACCATCAAGTCAGTACCAACGCACAGCAACTCTATGCACACCAGAATGAAATACTGCCATGCTTGAGCCCACTGATGATGCTGCTTTGCCAATGCATCTCACTGGGAGTATTCCTCTTCTTTTTTTTCTGAAAAAATAACTAATCAAACATAATATCATTCTCCATGGAATGGTCCCTCCTGACAATATGTCTGAAGCATGACAAATGAAGTTTGGCCATCCTGTTCTCCAAGGAACATTCTGGCTGTTCTTCTTCCAACACAGATATGCTGGTTTTTTTGGCAGCCCACGGCACTTTCAATATTCTCCTCCTAACTCAAATGCATTAATTCTTCTACTGTCTTTCTTATTCACTGTCCAGCTTTTGAATGCATATGAAGTTATTGAAAATATCATGGCTAGGATCAGGAGTATCTTAGCACTCAAGCTGATGTCTTTGCTCTTTAACACTTGGAAAACGTATTGTGCACCAGATTTGCCTAATGCAATACATTGTTTGATTCCTTGACTACTGCTTCCATGAATGTTGATTGTTCATCCAAGCCAAAAGAATGTTGATTGTTGATCCAAGCCAAAAGAAGTCCTTGACAACTACAATCTTTTCTCTGTTGGTAAAAATGTTGCTTATTGGTCCAATGGTGATAATTTTTGTTTTCTTTACATTGAGGTGAAATCTATAATGGAGGCTGCGGTCTTTGATCTTCATTAGAGAGTATTTTAATTCCTCTTCACT
>NW_006409135.1:119196-125181 GCF_000296735.1 Chrysochloris asiatica
AGGGTCAAGGAAAAAGGGGAATACCCCCAGTGAGATGGATTTGCACAGTGGCAGCATCAAGGGGCTCACGTGTGGCAATAGTAGTGAGGTTGGCCCAGGATCAGGCAGTGTTTCGTTCTGCTGTGAATAATGTTCCTATGAGTCAGTACCGACTTGATGGCACCTAACAACAACAACAACAATAGTGTAAATTCCAGTTTTCAATTGTTTCATTGTTTTTTTCATTTGTGTATGTGAATAAACTTATCACCACTAGGATATCAGTCATTATTTCATCCCTTACTTCGTTAACTGATTGAATGGACAGGGAATTAATGAAACACATAAATGAGTTTTATCACCTCTCCCATGTAGTTTGTTTTAAAATGATGGTGGTAGCAGTGGTTGTGTGCCACTGAATTGGTTCCAAATCATAGAGGCCCTCCCTGTTTCCAAGGTTGTAAATCTTTATGGGACCAAAAACCCTCATCTTTGTACTGCTGAATAACTGGTAGATTTGAAATGCTGACGTTGTAGTTAGCACCACAAATTGTAATCCACAAGGTTGGCAGTTCAAGCTCACTAGGTGCTCCTCGGAAACCTTATACAGGCTCACTTTGGGTTGAAATCGACTCGATGGCAAATAACAACAACAACAAAATTACCAGAATGTCTTAAACATGATAGAAAATTTTAAAAAATCATTTTAAAAGCATTTAGAAATCATTGTAGAAATAAATTAATATGTAAAACCAGGATATTGCTTTACTACTTTCATTTATAATTGACCAATAAATGAGTCACATTTTGCCTTATTTTGTTTTGTGTTAGTTTTCCTTGTCCAATAAGTATAAGACTACATATCACTGTTTGTGATAGATTAACACTGGAAATAAATAAGCCCATTTAGAGTCTAATCTCTTTTTATCAAAGAAATTTCAACTAATTAATAAGAACCCATTCCTCAGTATGAATATTATTAATGGAATCTTTTGTCTTAAACTCTATTTTTAGTGACTGAGGCAGTTATCAACTGCGTCTCATTAAAGTTAGATTAATTTAACCTGTTATATGCTTAATACAATGGTCATCACTGTGAAAAAAAATGGGCAAACAAAAAAACATCCTTAGTTTGATTCTCTGCCTCTGCTCTCCAGATACGACATCTCATTTGACGATAATGAAACATCAATATATGAAACAATTTGAGTCGACCATGGTGCTACTTTTAATCAGCCTAACACAGTTTCTGGAAGCATCTACTGAATTTTTTTTTTTTTTTTTTCAGCTGTAAATTCAATCCCAAAGTTAGCATCATTGTCCTTGCTGATGTGAATCTGAGCCAACATAGGCGAGATGCTAACAAAATTTGTCCAATTTGCTCCAAGCAATTTGATTTAACTGACAGTTGTTACCTTTGTGTCCTATATTCTGACAGGCAGATTCAGAATGTTTCAGTATGCAGCTAAGCTGCATTCCAGCATGTCAGGACCCAACTTTCACTGCCTTGACTTTCCCCATTGCAAACTCTATAAACAGAAAACACATGAAAGTTTCACAGTCAGTACACAGGACAATGCCTAAAACAACAAGTACTGTTGTATATATGTGAAGAAAAAAAAAAAAAAAACCTCCACTCAATTAGACATTAAAAGAATTTGTTTATTTTCCAAATGTGGTAGTGAACAACAGATTTCTCATGAAATTTAAGAGAATGCATACAATTTATAAAAACTTGAATGATTTTTTATTTATTAAAAGTGATAAGCATGCATGAACAAAAAAAACTAAAGTCTCATGTCATTAGTTTTTATAACTGAGGTGGGTTATGCTTATTCAAAAGACATTTAACTACCATAAACTTCAAATATGTATCCATCACAATGAAATAAATTATTGCGTGGGATTCTATGTGTATTCCTCCTTACTCCTTAGAAGGAGGAAGTGCAAGAGCAACTGGATTAGATACATGTAGAATGGATATTGAAACATGCACCTTGGATTTAGGCACTTTTCTTTATTTCTGTTTTTGTTTTCATGATTTTGAGAAGCCAGTTATCTTCTCTGTTTCCTGGATCACATACTTTAATCAATGCAAATACCTGTCTTTGGTTTGCTTAGTTTTGAAAGGAATAAAGAACTTTTGGGGGAAAATTGAATTCAACCACTTAAAACCAATGCCTTATAATATACGCCTTAGAGGATTTTTATATGTTTATTTGATTTGATGTTCAACAACATACATTTTGCCAAACATAATTCTTATCTGAGAAACTATATCCTCTAATAGCATGCATAGCTCATCTGTGAATTTGCAGCAATATTAAATTTACTTATTTTAGCAACAACTTTTAGCAAGTCAAAAATTCAAAAGTGTAACTATATATTTACATACTCAGTTCATAAGATTACTGGTGTGGCACTGTAAGAAAAGCACTGGACTTCTAAATCCAAAGTTGGTGGCTTAAACCCACCAACCACACCTTGAAAACTCTATACAGGTTCCCTTTGAGTTGGAACTGGCTTGATGACACTTAATTTAATATAACAACATTTCATAAGACTCCATGAAAGTTATATGACAAGAAAATAAATTGTCAGTAGTTTTGTTTTATGATGGCTATTGAATTAAAGCAGAGAATTCCTCAAAGATATTTTCTTATATTTTATTGATTATGCAAAACTGTATGGATCACAAGAAACTATAGATAACATTTTGAAGAATAGGTATTTTACTTTTATATTTTAAAGTATTCATCAAACAATTACTAAAAATTAACTATTGACATGCACTCTTCTAAGTGATTTCAATTACTAAATTTCACATTGATTAAAACAACATGAAATAAGTAACAGTCCCCATTTCACAGATAAGTCTGCAAAGGTAACTACTTTTCTGAACATTGCACTGCTGACACAAGAACAAAGAGAACTACAAGAGAGAGAAAACAAAAAACATGATACAATATGTTGCGATAGGAGGGGAAACAAGATTGCATCTTTTTTTCTCCTGCACTTTAAATTGAGAGTGTTGTTTTTCTTTATGGTGTGAATAGATTTTGTGGTTTTACATATCCTTCATATTTTAAAATGCGTCACGTTAAATCAATGGACATAAATACCTAATAAAAATTTTGAAGTACTCTCTTGCATTTTGTATGAACTAGAGGCCTTTTAAAAATTGAAATAGACATGAATGGTAAAATACATGTTGCTAAACATCAAATGAAATAAACATACAAAAATTATTTTAGGCATATCTCTTATAAGACATTATTTTAAGGGGTTCAATTCATTCCTCTCCCACCCACTGCCCCCAGTTATTTATTTTTTTTCAACACTGTTTTCAACACTAAACAAACAAAAGACAGGTATTTTTACTGATTAGATTATGTAATCACAGAAACTTACAGAAGATAACTGGCTTCTCAAAATAATTGAAAACATAAAACAAACAAAAGAGCCTAAATCCAAGATGCATGCTCCCATATCTGATCTATGTAAATCTAATCTAGTTTATGTTACTCTTACTCCTCTTAAGGAGTAAGGAGTAATTACAGACATAGAAGCCTGCTTAGTGATTGCTTTCTGTATGCTGGATGAACATTTGAAAAATACGTACATCTTGTAAAAGTGACAAGTGCAAGGGTGTTTTGTGGCAAATTGTTGTTTTGTATATAGGAAAACTTTCTTGGACATGGGACTTGAAAATCACCTCAGGTGAGAAAAATAGATGAACATTTCAATAATTATTTAATTATTTATCTAAAACGAATGGAGATATTCTTGAAATGTTCTTCTTACAAAATTAAATGATTCATTTTGGAAATGTAATCATTTGAAACTGATTAATTCAATATTGGAAAATTTATGGACACAACAAGGTACAGCACCAGAAAACACACCTTGTGTCATATAGAAACACATATATATGCTCCTAATCCCTCTTAGTGGTATGATTATGGCACAGAATTTTGAAAAATGTTTAGAGAGAAGGATGTATTATTATTATTGGACTCTATTCATTTAAATTAACAAATATGGCTGTGTTTTAATACTTTACCAAGCAGCTTAAAGTCCATGATTATACTGCTGATCTGATAGATAAAGTTTTTTTCCTCTTCCATTTATAATAAAGGACAAATTAAAGATTTCACTAGAAAAAGAGAGTTTGATGAATCTAGAAAAACTATGAGAGATCTTCCAAGCAAATAAACGAGATTTAAAAACTGTTTATCTGATGAATCTAGGGAAAGTTTAATTAAAATCCTGCCTCCAATTTATCTAATGTTCAAAAGTAAAATGTATACTAAAATGACTTTCTCTTTTGACATGATTTTTTCCTGTGGTTTTTGCACGTGTGTGTATTATTGTTTTGTTTTGGTAATGACCGTAGAACACTATGTTTGAATAGACAAGAATATCAGTAGTTGGCAGGAATAATAACTATGAACTAGTAATTGAGAAAAGAGCCTAAACTCTGTCATTGTTGAGCCTCCCATGTCATAGTGAAGGTAACTGAACTTGAGCAAATTATTTTTGTTTCATTCCCTGCATAATTTTTTAATTAAAGTAGATATTTTAAGGATTACAAACTTTTAGATGAATAGTATTGAATTTGTAACTCAATACACAAGACAGCACAATTAATGATGAGAAGTAATTTAACAAAGATTGTTTAATATAGCAATTATAGTATTTTAAAACATAGTGGTTTTTTATTTAAACAAGAAATAGAAGAATATTTTATTGATAATACACAGCATAAAGCAAGTAATTCTAGTTAAGAGAACAGAACCAAGGTTTGACTACATGAGCTGTCAAACTGCATATCATTATTGTGGTTATTGTTGTTAGGTAACATGGAATCAGCACCTACTCATAAAGACCCTATGCATAAGATAACAAAACTACTGGATCTTGTACCATCCTCACAATTGTTATATTTAAGTCCATTGTTGCAGCCACTGTGTCATTCCATCAGTCCCTGGTATGTTGCCTCATGATAACATATCTAAAGTATGTAAGACAAAGTCTCATCATCCCATTTCTAATGAGCCTTTTGGCTGTATTTCTTCCAAGATAGATATGTTCTTCTGGAATTCCAAGGCACGTTCGATATTTTTCTCCAAAACCGTAATCCAATATTGCAGATAAATAAATTTCAATCTTTGGCAACTTCAATCTTTTCTTTATTTATCATAATATTGCTTATTGTTTCCATTTTGAGGATTGTTTTTCTTTACATTAAGTTTTAGTCCATACTGAAGTTCATATTCTTTGCTCTTCATATGTAACTGCTTAAAATCGTTTTCATTTCTAGCACGACAGGTTGTGTAATCTGCATATTGTTGTTGTTAAGTGTCATCAAGTCAGTTCTGACCCATAGTAACACTATATAGATTTCTTAGGAGCTGCTGGTGAGTTTGAATTGCTGACCTTTTAATTCAAAGCAAACATATCCAGTGCATTACCCCACAGTACCACACTATAACTCCTAATCTGCATATAGCAAGTTATTAAGGATCCTTCCTAAAATCCTGATGCCAGTTTCACTTTCACATTTCTCAGCTTCTCAGATTATTTCTGTAGTATACAGATTAAATAAATATGGTGAAAGGATACAACCTTGTCACATACCTTTCTTGATCATGAACAACACATATCCCTTTGTTATGTTTGAATGCCTGCATCTTGAACTACGTACATATTCTATTTGATCACAATGAACTTTTGTGAATAACTTCAATATGTTATCTATAGTTTCTTGTAATCCACACAGTACTTCATAGTCAATAAAACATAAGAAAATATATTCTATCAATGTTATGCTTTAATTCACTATGCATCATAAAAACAAAACCACTAACAATTTATTTTCATGTCTTATACATGGAGTCTTGTGAAATGTTAAGTTACTGGTAAGAGCCATCAAGCCAGTTCAAAAACAATGGGAACATTTATAAGATTTTCAGGGAGAAGCTGATGGGTTTAAACCACCAACCT
>NW_006409135.1:132656-137599 GCF_000296735.1 Chrysochloris asiatica
TATCCCAAAACTCTTCTTGTCTTGGATCATTAGCATCTAATACATTAAAACAGTTCTAAGATGATATCTAAATTCATGTGAGATATGTTTAAGGTCATATTTTGTCTATTGTGGATTTGTTTTAATTTTCTTCAGCTTCAGCTTAAACTTAATTATAAACAATTGATGGTCTGCTACACAATTTGTCCATGACCATTTTTTGGCTGATGATACAGAGCTTTTTCCACCATCAATTTCCACATAGTCAATTTGACTTCTGTATATTCCATCTAGTGAGGTACATGTGCATGCAGACTTTTTATGTTATTTACAAAAGGTATTTTAATGAACAAATCTTTGCTTTTCAAAATTATATCATGTGATTCCCAGCATTGTTATTATTTCCAACTATTGATCTTTCCTCTCATTCTAAACTTTGAATTCAGAAGGCTTTTTAGTATCAATAAATGCATCTTAATTGCATATTTGATCAATTTCTGACTGAAGATGTTCCTTGAACTCTTCAATTTCATGATCACTGATACTAGCAGTTGGTGTGTAAATTTGAATAATACCGGTATTAACTGGCCTTACTTATACGGGTATATGGATACTATCCTATCATACAGAATGTTGTATTTAAGATAGAACTTGAAATATTGTTTTTCATGATGAAAGTAACACATTATTCTTCAATGTTTCATTCCTGGCATAGTAATGATAGTAAGTGATATCAACTATAACACCTTGGAAAATTTGAATAGTTAACTTATCTTTAACCTCCAACTTGTATGGACTAGCCTTATGTTGATCTTTCATTAAGAAATTATTCATGCATATGGAATACCTATACTTTGCAATCTCATCCATAGCTTGTCATTATCCATATAGCTGAAAATCTTTGTATAGGCAGCAAAGAACAAGTAAACATCTTTCAAATATTTTCTACCAAATTCCTTCTGACATCAACAATCATATTCCTAATTCCATGTCTCCTGTAAATCAACCTTCAGTTTCTTGCAGATCCTTGTCAATATACTGTTGCAGTCATTTTGAATTATCTTTAAAAAAAAAAATTACTTGCATGTGATATTGTTATTTCTAGATGACTTCTGTGTTCCATTGGGTCACCTGTTTTTGAAATTAACTCAAATATGGATCTCTTACAATTGACTAGTCACACAGTTTTCTTCAAAATGTATTTCATAGATAAGTAAGAGCCTCCAGTCAGTGCTGTAAAAATTTGTTGAAAGATTTCAATTTGTATCCCGTGAATTCAAGAAACTTTATTTTTGGTGCTAGAGCTTTCAGTGCAGTTTAGACTTCTTCCTTGAGTCTAAAAATCATCAGTTCTTTATCGTAGTCTACCTCTTGAAATGATGGAATATCGACCATTTATTTTTGATATAGTGATTTTGTATGTATCTTCCATCTTTTTTGAATGTTTCCTGCATCATTCATTATTGTGCCCATGGAATCCTGCAATATTGTTTTTAGTCTTGGATTTTTTTCTTCACAAATTTCAGCATGAGAAATGCTGAATATATTCGTCCCTCTCACCCTGAAATTGCATTTGAACTATTGATGGACTGTTCCATATTCACCCCCTTGCTTTGTTTTGGATGATAATATTGAACTATACCCACTTCTCTTTCCGCAGATGTTTAATTCCTATGTAATTCATCTAATATTGTGGTCCAACCTGACCTTGCACTCCAGTGCATTATTCTGCAGCACCACACTGGGACACCAGTTCATGTGTATAATAGACCTTTATGTTGTTTAATTAAACAATTTACAATGAATAAGTAATTGGCCTTGGAAAATTTTATCTTGATATCTCCACCTTCATTTCCATCACCAAGACCATATTTTCCTACTACTTGTTGTTGTTAGGTGACATCGAGTCAGTACCCACTCATAGTGATGCTGTGTGCAAAAGATTGAATCACTGCCTGGTCGTGGGACAACCTCACAACTGTTGCCACACTTAAGCCTAATGATGCTGGCACTTGGCAAATCCATCTCTCTGGAGGTCTTCCACTTTTCCTATGACCTTCCACCTTACCAAACATGATATCCTTCTCCTGCTACTGGTCCCTCCTGACACTATGTCTGAAGTATGAGAAATGAAGTTTGGCCATCCTGGCCTCCAAGGAGCTTTCTGGCTATACGTCTTCAAACAGATCTGTTTGTTCTTTTGACATGCTTCTTTTGACATGGTACTTTCAATATTCTCTTCCAATACCATAACTCAAAATCATCAATTATTCTACGGTCTTCCTTATTCACTGTCCAGCTTTCACATGCATATGAGCTTACTGAAAATACCATGACTTGTGTCAGGTGCAACTTAGTCCTCAATCTGACCTTTTTGCACTTCAACACTTTAAAATGGTCTTGTGCAGCAGATTTGCCTTATGTAATACATAATTTGATTTCTTGACTGCTGCTTACTTGAGTGTTGATAGTTGATCCAAGAAAAATGAAGTCCTTGACAACTTCAATCTTTTCTGCATTGATAAAAATGTTGTTTATTGGTCCAGTGGTGAGGATTGTTTCTATTTACACTGAGATGCAATCTGTACTAAAGGCTGTGCTCTTTGATCTTCATCAGTAAATATTTTGTTTTAAGTCCTCTTCACTTTTAGTAAGCAAGGTTGTATCAGCTGCATATCGCAGGTTGTTAATGAGTCTTCCTCCAATCCTGATGCCATGTTTTCCTTCATAGAACCCAGATTCTCAGATTATTTGCTCAGCATACACGTTGACTAAGTATGGTGAAAGACTACAATCCTGTCACACACTTTTCTTAATTTTAAACCAGTCAGTTTTCCCATGTTCTGTTTGCACAACTGCCTTTTGATCCATGTAATAATTCCTCTTGAGCACAATTAAGTGTACTGTAATACTTTATTTTTTTTTTTCTAACCTTCATATTCCAATCACCAGTATTTATCAATACATCTTGATTGAATGTTGAATCAAGTAAAGACTGATTTTGAGTGACTTCCAACCTTAGGGTATTTCTTCTGGCCATGTATCTTACAATATTCTGGTGATAGATATTCTTAATGTTTTTATCATTTGTTCCTATATTTGCAAATGATCCTTTGTTTTTCATAAGGTTTTTGGTTACTGAATCTTTGGATATAATATTCTGCTCCTTTTTCTAGTCTGTCTTAGTGTGGAATCTCTATTGTAAACTGTCCACCATGGGTGACACTTCTTGTATCTGAACCCTGAATGTCCAATTTCAGAGACTGTGTTTTTAACTTCCCACAGACGGTTTTATTATGGAAAGTTTTCTGAGATATATAGAAATTTGAGATATTCATGTTGCTGTTGTTGTCCATTATCATCTATTTTGTTCCAACCTATAGCAACCCTGTATAGAATATCTAAAGAGTAGCTTGTGAGTTTGAACCACTAACCTTGAGGTTCTAATAGACCTTGGGGTCCAGTACTTATCCTACAACACCACACCAAGATTCCATGATGACTAAATACACACACACACACACACACACACACACACACATATATATATAACATAAACTAAAACAAGACCATCAAGGCAATGCACATATATTACATATACACATATGCAGAAATGTATTTTTTTTTTGTAGTAATAAATAATTCACAAATTATTCTCACATGGAACACTCATAACCACCTAGCACAATTCAGATGTAAAATATTATCTGCATTACATATAGAAAATGAGGATTCCTAGTTGAAAGAGTTATGTAAATATTCACATATCATATTAACAGTCTTATGAAAAAGCAGCATAAAATCCAAATCAGTAGATATGGCTATATACTACTAAGAACAATTTATTTTATAGATAGTTTTATATGTTATGATTGAAGAAACTTGTTAGGTTTTGTTTGTATTTTGTTTTCTTCCGTTTTAATTTAATAAATGCGATCTTAATTTACCTTAATTGAAATGTTGAATTTTCCAAAGATTTTGTTGAAAGTATAACAAAACTATGATCCGCACAATGGGAGAACATTGGTTTTACACTCATCTTTTCATTGCAATGATTACAGTCCCCTCCGTGCATCATCATTCAACAGTATTTGCTTCTATTCCCAGTTTTCTGTTTGTTTGTTTGTTTGTGTTGGACACACACAAAAACACTCATGAATATAAATAAATAATCATTTAAAATACCAAAGGGCATAGTATGCAAGCCTGCCTCCTGTCCTCCAGCAACAGCCTTTCTCTTTCCATGAGTCTAGAGTCCACAACTGCTCCCTCTTTCCAAGACATCATTTATGCCTCCAACTCTGGTGTCACTTCTACTTTAGATAGGGCCCCACATTCTACTCGTGCTCATCTCCCTTGATGATCCTCTTGTCTTCTCTTCCTGGATTGTAAGATTACATACTCCCCCCTTTTTGTTACAAAAATTCTACCTTTACAGTTGCGACTGTCAAAATTAGCCATTATAACAATTACTCACTATTGAATCATAAGAATCATATCACCATCTCCTTTCACCAGAACCAACTATGCAAGATGAAAAATATTCAGAAGAGATTCTACCTTCCTCTGCACAGTCTGAAACCAAACTCCCTTTTGAAAACTTGCAAGCCAACCATTTAGTGCCTTTATAGTTCCCCTCTCCACCCCCACCCCACCCCACCCCCATTTTAGGCAGCCAATGTCTAAGTTGCCCATCCCTATAAACCATGTATACAGAGGGGATAGAATTGAAACTTGATGTGCAGATCCTCCTCTCTTGGTATTTTGAGCTACTACATACTTAAATATAAGTCAAGTTTATCATATTGTAGCAATTTACACTTCATTCCCTTTTCAACATTTTTTTATCTTCCTCTATTTGAGTACTAATCATCAAGGCATCGAAGCTAGGTTAAATGGGCACATTTTTTTTTTTTTTTTAATTGCTCTTGTAATCCTACATCTTGGATTTGGAACAGCTAGCA
>NW_006409135.1:138709-140131 GCF_000296735.1 Chrysochloris asiatica
TCAGCAGGATGCTTCACTCTCAGCTCTAGCCCTCTGTGGCTAAGTCCTTGTCCATGGGCTCAAGGGTCCTCAGGTCTCACCACATTTTGGACCAACCAGCCCTTCTTCTCTCTTTCATCTCCAGGTCAAAGGGATTCAATGGACTGCGGTTGAACTCAGCCCATTTCTTCATTGAAGCCTTTCCACCTCTTCCACTCACCAGTAGACAAATGTGGTCGCCAGCAAGCTTACATGCTTGTTTGTGTATTCTCTTTGAGTTTCAGTGCTAGAGGGGAGTTTGTCCTGAAGGCATGTGATTGCTAGCCTGACATGTTCACATGTCTTACTGGTGAACAGCTTGTTTATTCACTGTCTAATTTCACAAGTATAGGATGCTGTTGAAAATAGCATGTTTTGGGTCAGATAGCTAAGGTGAGTTCTCAAACTGACATCTTTGCTCATGAACATTTTAAAGAGTATTTATGCAACATATTGGTCAATGTAATATATTGTTTGATTTTTTGACTGCTGCTTCCATGAGTGTTGATTGTGGTTCCAAGCAATATAAAATATTTGACACCTTTACTTTTTCTCCATTTGCATTGGTCCAGATGTGATGATTTTTGTATATCTTGTATTGAAGATACTGAAAGCTGTGTCCTTTGATCTTTCTCAGTAAATATTTTAAGTCCTAGTTGCTTTCAGCAGGAATGGTTATTTTACCTGCATGTCTCAGAATGTTAGTAAGTTTTCTTTTTGTTCTACATGTACAAGTTATTCATGAACACAAACAATTGTTCTGAAATACCCATGCTTCCAAATATTGTTCATGATGTTTCATGGTCCACGAGTTGAAAGTCCTGTACAGACAATAAAGCATAGATAAACATGCTCTGGTGTAATCTGCTTTAAGCCAAAACCCATCTACAACTACAGTGATATACATCCTTCCATAGAGTCTTCTGAATCCAGCTTGATCTACTGTAGTTCACTGTCAATATACTGCTTCAGTCATTTATGAATGGTTGTTATTGTAATTTTTAGGTGGTGTCAAGACAGTTCTGAGTCAGAGTGATGCTTTATAGAGTTTTTTTTTAGCAGCTGGTGTGTTTGGACCGCCGACCTTGCAGTTCAGACTCACCTTGCTGTTATCCTGTCATGCTGCTTCATTACCTTTTTTTTTTTTTTAACTTTTATTTTTTAAACTTTTTATTATGAATTTGGTGATAATTTATATGAGAGAACATTAGCTTTACATTAATCCAATCGTGTATCATTTCATTGCCATGGTTAAGATCCCCTCCATGCATCATGAACCAAACAAAGGGTAAACCATGCAAGCCTGCCCCCAGGTCATCAGCACACAGCCCCTCTCCCACTCTGGGTCTAAAGTCCCCAGCCACTCCATCTTTCCACGTCATTGTCTCTGCCTCCATCTCTGGC
>NW_006409135.1:160273-161544 GCF_000296735.1 Chrysochloris asiatica
CATTTGTAAGAATTTTTGTTTTCATTATATTGAGGTGCAACACATGCCAAAGGCTGTGTGCTTTTATATTTACTAACAGATAGTTAAAACCCTCTTCACTTTCAGCAAGCAAGATTATATCATTTACATATTGCAGGTTGTTAATGAGTCTTCCTCCAATCCCAATGCCATGTTTTTCTTGATATAACCAGTTCCTTGCGTTATTTTCTCAGTATACATATTGAATACATATGAAGAAAGAACACAATGCTGGCACACACTTTTCATGATGTTAAAACACTCACTTTCTCCTTGCTTTATTTGAAAGCTTATCTCTTTGTCTATGCAAACATTCTCCTATCCTCTTATGTGAATAATGGTATCCCTTTTTCCATGACTCTGTCTGAATCTGACCTGAATCTCTGGTAGCTCTCTGGCAGTGTACTTATGCAGCTAATAAAATTGTCTACAGATAACATTTTCTTTAACAAATTTTACTTACATGAGATGTTTATAATAGTGTTGAATGCTTTCTTAATTCCATTGGGTCACCTTTTTAGAATGGGTACAAATACAAATATCTTTGAATCACTTGGCCAGAAAGTTGTCTTCTAAATTCTTTAGCACACACAACCAAGTGCCTCTACCCACCTCAATTTGTTTGAAGATTTCTATCTATATTCTATCAATTCCCAGAATTTTGTTCCTTGCCAACACCTACAATGCACCTTGAAATTCCTCATTAAATATTTTAGGCTATTGATCAAATGTTACTTCTTGAAATGGTTGAATACTGAACATTTCTTTTTGGTATAGTGACACTTTGTGTGCTTTCCATTTTCTTTGGATAACTTCTGCATCATTTAATATTTTACCCTTACAATTCTTCAATATCGCAAGTCAACTCATGATTTTTTTCTTCAGTTCTTTCAACTTTGGAGATTCTGAGGTGTTCTTCCCTTTTGTTTTCTAACTACAAGTATTTGAACTTTTAATTATAATTTTTAGTATTTAAGTCTTAATATTAGGACTTAAAATGCTTATTGATGAAGATCAAAGACCATAGCCTTGGGTATAGATTGCACCTCAATGCAAAGAAAAGAAAAAAAGAAAAAAAAATCTTCACCATTGGACCAAAAAATAACATCCATATTAATGGAGAAAAGTTTGAAATTGTCAATGGCTTAATTTTGCTTGGTTCAACCATCAACACTCATGGAAAAACCAGTCAAGAAATCAAATGGCATATTGCATTGTGAAAATCTGCTACAAAGAACTCTTTAAAGTGTTGA
>NW_006409135.1:162749-165442 GCF_000296735.1 Chrysochloris asiatica
AAGAAGTTACTAGAATTCTGTAATTTTATCATCACTGGTTTTGTGGTTGGTGAATAAATTTGAAAAATAGTCATATTAAGTGTGCTTCCTTGTGCTGTTGTTAAGTGTTATTGAGCTGTTTGTGACTCATAGAGACCCTGCTTAGAGTTTCTTAGGAGTGGATAGTGGGTTTCAAATACCGACTTTGCAGTTCAACTTGACCTTCTGTGCTAGAGAATTATCCTGCATTGCCAAACCAAGACTTCCTTGTAGGTATATGGGTATTGTTCTATCTTAGACTTTTTCTTATCATGGTACCATATATGACAATATTCTGTTTCTTTTCATCACCCTTCAATAACTAATATTATTGTGCTTACAATATTCCAATGCTGGTCATAAGGTTTTCAGTGAATGTATTTACAATAATAATCCATCTCTGCTTTTTCCTATTCTGCCTTAGTATCGAAGTTCAGCTAAAGATGTCAGCCATGGGTGAATCTGCTGGTATATAAAATATTGGTAGCACAGCTTCCATAATTACAATAACACTCAAGTCACCACAGTATGACAAACTGACAGATGAATTGTGGTGATGATATTATTATTTGTTGTTGCTGTTAGCAGTCATTGAGTTGGTATCTACTCATAACCACCCTATGTACAACAGAAGGAGACACTGCTCAGCCCTGTGCTGGCCTCACAATTGCTGATGCATCTGAGTTTATTGCTGCTGCCACTGTGCCAATCCATCACATAGTTGATCTTCCTCTTTTTCTCCTAAACTACACTCTACCAAACAAGATATTCTTCTCTAGGGACTGATCTCTCCTGAAAATGTGTCTGAATCATGAGAAACAAAGTCTTTTCATTGTTGCTTCCAAGGAGCACTCTAGCTGTACTTCTTCCAACACAGATTTGTTTGTTCATTTTGCAATCTATGGAACTTTAGGTATTCTTCTCCAACACCATAACTCAAATACATAATTATTCTATGATATTCCTTATTCATCATCCAATTTTCACATGCATTTGAGTTTACTGAAAATACCATAGCTTGAGTCAGGTGCACCTTAGTCCTCAAACTGACATCTTTGCTCCTAAATACTTCAAAGCGGTCTTGTGCACCTAATGCAATATATGTTTGTTTTCTTGACTGCTTCTTCCATGAGTGTTGATGGCTGATCTGAGCAAAATGAAGTCTTTCACAACTTCAATCTTCTCAGTATTTATATGAATGCTGTTTATTGGTCCAGAAGTGAGGATTTTTGCTTACTTTACATTGGGATAATACTCATACTGAATGCAGTGGTCTTTGATTTTCATCACTAAGTATTTTAAGTTCTGTTCATTTTCAGCAAGCAAGATTGGATCATCTACGTATTGCAAGTTGTTAATGAGACTTCTTCCAATCCCGATGTCACATTTTTCTTCAGATAATCCAATTCGTTAGATTATTTTCTTAGCCTATTGACTGATTAAGTATGGTGAATGATTACAGCCCTGGTACTCACCTTTCTGACTTTTAAACCAGTCAATGTTGCTTTATTCTGTTCAAACAATTGTCTCTTGGTCTATGTATGTGTTACTTATAAACAAAAGTAAATGTTCAGGAATATTCATTCTTCCATATGTTATGCATAGTTTGTCATGATCCACAAAATTGAAACTCTGCAGGGTTGGTGGTTTAAGCCCACCAGCTGATCTCATGAATCTCTGTTGTTGTTGTTGCTGTTATGTGCCATTGAATTGGTCCCAACTCATAGCAACCTTATGCACAGGAGAATGAAATACTGCCTGATCCTGGGCTAACCTCACTGCTGTTGCCATGCTTGAGCCCATAGATGCTGTCACTTGATAGATGCTGTCACTTGACCAATCCATCTTTTTGGGGGTCTTTCTCTTTTACTCTGACCCTCCATCTTAGAAAACATGATACTTTTCTCCAGCGACTGGTCCCTCCTGACAACATGTCCGAAGTATGAGAGATGAAGTTTGGCCATAATGGCTTCCTAGGAGCACTCTGGATGCACTTCTTCCAAAATGGATCACTGGTTCTTTTGGCAGCCCATGTCACTTTCAATATTCTCCTGCAACACCATAACTCAAATGTGTCAATTCTTCTATGGTCTTCCTTATTCACTATTCAGCTTTCACATTCATATGAGGTTATTGAAAATACCATGGCTTTGGTTAGACTCAACTTAATCCCCAAGCTGACAGCTATGCTCTTCAACACTTTAAAAAGCTCTTGTGCAGCCAATTTGCCTAATGCAATATGTTTGATTTCTTGATTACTGCTTCCGTGAGTGTTGACAGTCAATCCAAGAAGAATTAAGTCCTTGACAACATCAATCTTTTCTCAATTGGTAAGAATGTTGTTTATTGGTCCAGTGGTGTTGATTTTTGTGTTTTTGACATTGAGATGTTATCCATACCAAATGTTTTAAGTCCTCTTTACTTTCAGCAAGTAAGGATGTATCATCTGCATATCACAGGTTGTCAACAAGTCTTCCTCCAATCCTGATGCCACATTTTTCTTCATATAACCCAGTGTCTCTGATTATTTGCTCAGCATACAGGTTAAATAAATATGGTGAAAGAATACAACCTTGCCACACACCTTTCTTCATTTTAAACTATTCAGTGTTCCCATGTTCTGTTTGAACAACTGCTTTTTCATCCAGGTACAGATTCCTCATGAGCACAATTAA
>NW_006409135.1:166230-170718 GCF_000296735.1 Chrysochloris asiatica
GCTGGAGAGAAAATTTCAGTGTCTCTTCTGACAGCCATTTTGACTTTTTCCTTCTGTCTTGTATTCTTAATGACTTTTTGATGAAGTGCTATGCAAGGTTGCTATTTGTCATAACTGAATTAATGGCAGTTAACAACAACAACAGCAACAAAAGTCAAAATGCATAGTCCAACCATTCTTGATAAGGTTATTTTAATCTTTTTTTTGTGTGTGTGTGTGAAACCTGTAATGGTTTTTACAATGATTTTGCTACATTTAATATAAATAAGTCTTAGCAAATAATTAATTGCAAGCACTCTTCAGTGTTTCTTCAGTTCTGTATCTTATTTGGAACTTTTTTTTATATGTTTCCAGTGATTAAGACAGTTTTCTAGCCAGGTTAATTAGTAAGCAAAACACCTTCTTTTGCCTGAAAATATTTGTGTTAGTTATGAATATGACTTTCAAATAAATTTGGGTCAAATTCAGCTATGCTAAACAAGGAATAAAGAAAAAAATTAGGCAGCATTCATTCTAAAGAATTGACACAAATTTCTATTAAACATCTTGAGCTAGATTTCAAGTGCTTCTTATGGAAAAATTCATTTTATTCAGAGCATACATTTAAAAATGTAAGCATAAGAACTTCAAATACATGGACTGTTATTGATGTACTATATGCACCATAAAATGTATTTCTCTTATCTGTTCTGCTATTAATATAAAAGTAATGTACATTAAAAAAAACAGAGAGGATTTTAAATCCATTAAAAGCAGAGATGTTTTTATAATTAATTTTCCACTAAGCTGAAAATTCAGAACCTTGAAATAACTTGCAGATGGTCATTGTCTTCGTGAAAAAAAACCTTAATTCTGTCTTGAAGTTATCATTCACTCCTGATTAAAAATTAAAGGTGTTTTTATGCTTCACAATCAGGGTTAGTGCAGTGGTTCTTGGATGATAGGATGGGTGGTTACCACTATGATTTAATTGCAGGTGTTCTTGTAGGGTAGCAGATAAAGCATTAGGCTACTGGTTCAAACTTACCAGATACTCCATGGGAAGTTGATGTTACTGTTTCTCCATAAAGATGTACAGTCTGAGAAATGCTAGGATGCAATAATATGCTGTACTATAGAGTCATTATGAGTCACAGTCAGCTGGAAAACAGTGGGTTTGTTTGTAGTTTATGGAATTGAAAACATTGCATAACTTTTTCTGAAATGGAAATATGTCTTGGATAAAATAAATACTGTCACATTTTTTCTGTATTAATTATTTTCCTAATACTTGAAATGGTGAAGATGAGGAAAGATAATTTAGTAGATGACGATGACAGGAATTAGGAAAACAATAACAACAACAACAAAAAAAACCAACGAAGTAGTAACATAGAATGTATGATAAACACTGGCAGTGACAGTGACTTTTCATTATGAGAAAATCTAAACCAATCTCACAGCTATTGAATCTATTCATACTCGCAGTGACCTTTAGGACAGAGTAGAACTATCACAAGGTTTCTGAAGTTGTAAATTTTTAAAGACTGCCTTATCTTTCTCCCAACAGTGTGTCTGGTAGATTCATACCTCCAACTTTATTGTTATCAGCACAACACTAAAACCATTTCACTACCAGAGCTCTTCATTGTTGTTGTTAAGAGCAGTACAGTCAGTTCTGACTCATAGGTATCCTGTATATGGCTTCCAAGGAGCAGCTTTTGGGTTTGAACTGCTGACTTTTTGGTTCACAGTCCACCGCTGATCCTATAGCGCCACACCAGGAGCTCTTCATTAGGACACTGTAGTATTTATTGTTCAAGTTGTTGCTGTTGTTGTTATGTGTCGTGGAGTCGGTTCCGACTCATAGCGACCCTGTACAGGTTTTCCGAGGCTGTAAATCTTTACGGGAGCAGAAAGCCTCATCTTTCTTCCATGGAACAGCTGGTAGTTTCGAACTGTTGACCCTGAGTTTCGCAGCCCAATTCGTAACCACTACGCAACCAGAGCTCCTTTATTTTTCAGATAAATTACTCAAAACCTCCGTGACTTAAAATAACATACATATATTACCTGGTGATTGCTGTGAGCCAAGAATCAGTGTGCAGTTTAGTTGTGGTGATTTTAATGTTAGATTGGATCCACTTCCTAGCTTTCTCAAGTGATTGTTGGCAAGGTTTAAATTCTCCCAGCCTTTTAGATGGAATTTTCCCTCAATTTCTTTCCAAATAGGTCTTTAATGAGCTAACTTCAAACATGAAATCTTGAATCATCAGCACAAGCAAGAAGAGAACAAGAGAAACAAATGTTAGCAAGCAGAAGTCACAGTTATTTCTATACTATCAGGGAATTGATACTTAAAATATTTGCCATATGGAGTCCTGATATGGCACTGTGGGTTAATGTGCCAGACTGCAAAGCCATTTGAACTGCAAGGTTGGTGGTTCAAACTCACCATCTGCTCCTCAGAAACCCAATGGGTCAGAAGCCACTCAACAGCACTTAATAATAGCAACAACAAATATTTGCCATATTCATTTGAAATATTTCTCTTACCTAGTCCAAACTTACAAGGATATAGATGTCAGGAGAGAGATTATTATTAGTCCTGTCAGAAGGTGCCTATTATAAACAGTTTTGTTGAATATTGTTTTTTCAGTATTTTAATTTGTGAGAATTTCTTTAAATATCAATGTGAAGTTAAAAGGTGTATTTTTTTTTCTTCACAAATAAGATCTTTTATTTGTCACCATTAAAAGTCTGAATTTTAAACAAGTTCTTGAACTGGTGGCTCGTAGCCATCAGCTCATTCAACTTTAGCACCTGTCTCATCCCCAGTAGCTTTTCCAGAACTACTGCCTTCACCATGAAGCTCCATGAGTTTTCCCAACTCAAACCTGGGCTTCTTCAGCATTTTTACTTTCCTAACTAATGCATCATGGAGAGGGTAAATAGACTGGCAAGCCTTCTCTATGTCCTTTCCAATGCTGTCTGTAATCAGCTTATTGACCCCTTCTTTCAAGTCATTTGTCTGCACCTCTCAGGTCATGATTTCTATCATTTTCTTCCGGATTTGATGGACCTGTTGGTGCTGAGCATAAGATGTCTTCTGAATCTGGTTGTTGTGTTTTTTAGTAAAACCAACACAGAACAAGTGAAACAAATAACCATGTGTAGTCTTGACATAAACGTGAGCTTCAATCATGGTCTGCCATTTTTTGACCTTGGAGCACATTTTGTCATGGGTAAGATCCATGTCATGGAAGTTGGTCAAGAAGTTTTTTCCCTGAACATCCTCAGTAATTAGCTTGAATTTTCTAAATGCAACTTCATTGTTCTGCAGGTAAGCAAGACTCACTTCAAAAACACAACTCTTGAGTCCATCACGTGCAATTTTGGTTCCTTGAGTCCTTGTGACTAGTGTTTTCCCAATATTTCTTACATTGAACATAGCTGGTGCCTTCGCATCATACCAATCTTTCTTAGAAAATGGATCACCGCTTTCTTCTTGGCGCCTTTTTTCCACCTTTTGTAAGGTGCTTGTTCTTGCCGACTGCCATGGTGCTGCTCAGAGAGCCAAAAGGAGAAAGTGTATTGTTTTTAACAAAAATGATAAAGCATACTGACTGAAATGAGTTAATCAGAAAAACTGTTTTCATATATTATTGCCAACCACACAAATTTATATACATTCTACTAACTGCTGTATTTGAACCATATTATTCGATACATATAATTACTAAAAATATGATTTTTCTAGCATATTGTTTGCTCACTATTTGGTAAGTATTACTGGTGCATATTTGGATTACAAGAATTGAAGTCAGGTATGAGATATTTGGCCAACAATTGTGATTACAAGTAAAATAGTTTGACAGGAGCTATGCATAGGCAGAAAAATATAGAGATGGAAAACAAGAATTTCAAGTGGGAAGCAAGTGTGATAAGTCAAATTGATTTAGTTCTTTAAATAACTAGAAAATGTGAATAACTATTCCATCTTGGTGAGCATTTTAATTTCTGTTAATCCCAGACTAATATTTATATAATGAAATGGTAAGTTCAAAACAATATATATGTGAATATTAAATCCATTTATAGAGAAAATTTTTGACATATAGTATTGGTTTTATGTTTTCTTTTAACATTATCAAACAACCTACTAAAGCAAGTTGTTTCCCTGATAGAAATATTAAAATATTTTCAAAGTAAAGACAAATGATATAGACTATACATTCAGACCTATACAAAGAAAAAAAAAAAATGGCTTTGGAGTATGAATAAATAAAAGTACGATAAAATATTTTGTTTCTTATTATTGATGTTGTTATTAAGTTCAGTTGAGTCTGTTGTGACTCAGTCACCCTGAAGATGATTTCTGAGGAGTGGCTGGTGGTTTCTAACTGTGTTCCTTGTAGTTAACAGTCCAGTACTTCTCTTAAAATACTGCACCAAGACTCTTCTTATTTTTAGTTGAACTAATAAATAACTCTTCCAATAATGGTGGTG
>NW_006409135.1:176167-177303 GCF_000296735.1 Chrysochloris asiatica
AAAAAAAAATGTGTAAGCTGTATAAAAGTTGCAAAGTTGGTATTTCTTTTTTAAACATTTTTGTTGGAAATTTGCAGAGAAATTCATAAAACAATTCCATAGGGCTTCTATATGAACAACTTATGGACATTGATTACATTCTTTAAGTCATGCAACCACTATGACCTTACTTTTCTGAATTGTTCTTCACTCATTTACATATACTCATTGCCTCCTTGCCTTAGTGAGTGTCCTTTCAAGTTGCTGTCATCAGTTGGATTTATTATAGATTGTTTTTGTTGTTGTAAAGTGTTGTTGAATTGTTTCTGGCTCATAGTGACCCTGTATAGGGTTTTAAAGGGGCAGCCAGGGAGATTGAACCACTAACCAGGTGGTTCAAACCTACCTTGTGGTTCAGTGTTTTATCCTACAGGGACACCCAGGATTTATAGATGGTGCTTTATTTTTCAGTGCTCCGTGCATATATTCTTTATAAAATAAACTAAATTATTATATGGTGTAAATAAGAGGATATGTTTTGTTCAAGTTTTAAAGATTATTTCAGGACAATATTTTTGGGGATTTATTCAGGAACAACTGCCTCCTCAAAGCAGAATTGACCTTAATGACATGAATGGAGTCATTAAGCTTTCCAGATCTTCATTTGCTGATGAAATGTGAGTGTAGGAAACAGAAAGGATGACTCAATGTAATAGGATTTTGTAGCAACTTGACTGGGTTGGCTTAGTGATTGAGATGTGCTTATTCCCAAGGTGATGAAATTGAACACAGGCATATTTAAAACTATGTTAAGAAAGACCTACAGCAAAAATGCAAACCAATATAGGCAGACTGACTGTTACTACAAGAACAAGAAAGTTACTTGCCCAAGAAACATCAAAGCAAGTAGTTAGATCCCCTCAGTGTAAACCCCTTTCCAAGACTAAGACTCAATCAGATACATGTTCTGATTGGTAACCATGCTAGTCACTAATAAGGGAAACTAAGGGAAAAACAGCAATGAAGCTGCAAGTTAAGCCCTACAATGTTCAATATACTCCTGTGAACCTGGGTGAAGACCTTGTTGGCCAGCAGTGTGGCAACACCTGGGGACTCTTAGGCCCAGAGTCAGTGACATAGCCACAGAGGACTAGAGT
>NW_006409135.1:178413-179870 GCF_000296735.1 Chrysochloris asiatica
CTGGTTTTGCTTTTCTAGAATACTCTGCCTAAGACATGTGGTACTGAGAGAATGGGCTTCTAGAGAAACAAAATCACAGGATGAGATTTCTAAATTGGTACTCAAGTCTGAATAATTTTAACAACACTGATATTTTGTGGAGCCATGTTTGACCTCTACTTCGTAGGATTCTGCCTTGGGCTGAATTTGAGTTGGACCTCTTCCCCCATTGTGGAGTCAAAAGAAGTCAGACATGACCCCATTTGGCTTAATCAGGTGGCATCAGGAACAGGATTTATTTCAATGACTTCAGAATCATGTAAACATGAAGTTTTGTAAGTGAAAGAATGAGGAGGTATGGAATCAAATGCTACAGCTAAGGGAAGAGCAGCTTCTGTAGTTGCCTGGGGTTGGTGTCAGGCTGGTTAAAATAGATGGATGACAGGGAACCAGGACCTACTGAAATCCACGCTGTAAGAAGCCCAAGACCAAATGCATATGAATGACGTTAGTCCAAGAAAGAAGAAACAATTGAAGTGTTTTAAAAAGGTTAATGTGCTTGACTGCCTTATGGTTGTTTGTTTCTCTTGCTTACTATTGTAAAATAGATGTACTTTAAAAACAAAAATGGTAGTCTTTTTGGCCATTACAAGAACAAGCAAGCTGTTCACCAAGGAGCCCTCAAGGCCAACATTCAAGTATCTTCAGGTAAAACCCTCCTCTAAGACTGAAACTCAAAGGGAATTCACAAGCCGGCATGTAAACTCACTGGTGATCACGTTGGTCTACAGGTTAGTGGAAGTGAGGAAATGCAGTAATGAAGATGCAGGCTGAGTTCAACCATGTTCCTTAGACTTCTGTCCATCTTGAAATAAGAAAGAGAACAGGAAGGGCTGCTTGGTATGAAGTTTGAGGACATTTGGGAACTATTGAGCCCATTGACATTGACCTAGCCATGGAGGACTATAGCTGAGAGTAAAGCATCCAGCTGATATAAAGTGGGGGGAGACACACAAGAACACTCAAACTTACAGATAGTACCTGTTTGAACTAGTATTGATGGCTTGATGACCAGAGCTTTACTATAGGAAGAGAAAGACATTTGATAAAGGAAACATGTGTAACTTGCTAGAATCTTATGAACTAGACCTATGCTTATTGATTTAGAAGCTCAAAATACTAACCAAGAGAGAAGGAGTCCTCACATCATGAATCAAGCTGACCACCTTGGTATACAAGGTTGATAAGGATGGGCAAATTAGACATTGGCTACCTAAAATGAAGGAACCATAAAGGCACAAAGTGGATAGCTTGCAAATTTTCAACAATGAGTTCAGTTTCAGAATATGCAGGGGGAGGTAGAATTCCCATTGAATAGATTTCATCTTATCTTATCTGGATGGGTCTTGTGCAAGGAGATGGGCATATGACTCTTTTAATTCAACAGTGAGTAAATATTATCATGACTAATTACCATT
>NW_006409135.1:183041-184424 GCF_000296735.1 Chrysochloris asiatica
GCTGGTTCTTTGAAAGGATTAACAAAACTGACAGACCACTGGCAAACCTAACAAAAGAAAAGAGGGAGAAGACAAAAATAGCACGCATTAGAAACCACCTAGGCGATGTTACAACGTAACCAAAGGAAATCAAATGGCTAATCATAGAATTCTATGAGAAGCTGAAAACAGAAGAGATAGATACATTTTTAGAAAAATATGACCAACCTATACTTACACACTGTGAAGCAGAAAACCTGAACAAATCCATAAGACAAAAATAAATTGATCATGTCATCAAATAAGTCCCAAACAAAAGAAGTTAGGCCCAGATGGCTTCACTGTTGAGTTCTACCAAGCGTTCAGGGAAGAACTGTCAACAATTCTACCAAAATTATTCCAGAAAATAGAGGAGGGTGGAAAACTTCCTAATACATTTTATGAAGCAAGCATAACCCTCATACCAAAACCAGTGAAGGACATCATTAAGAAAGAACATTTAAAACCAATATCCCTCATAAACATAGATGCCAAAATTCTCAACAAAATTCTAGCCAACAGAATCCAGCAGCACAACAGAAAGATAATACATCATGATCAAGTGGGATTCATATCAGAGATGCAAGGATGGTTCAACATTAGAAAAATGATCAATGCTATCCACCATATAAAAAAGAAAAAAGAAAAGAACCACATGATCATATTGATTGATGCAGGAAAGGTATTTAACAAAATCCAACATCCAATTCTGATAAAAACCCTTAACAAAGTAGGAATTGAAGGGAAATTCCTCAACATAATTAAGACCATATATACAAAGACAACATCCTACATTGCTCTGAATGGAGAGCAACTGAAAGCCTTCCCTCAGCAAACAGACACCAGACAAGGAAGCCTTTGTCACCACTCTTATCCAATATTGTGCTGGAAGTATTAGCAAGCACTACATGGTAATAAATAGAAATTAAAGGCTTCCAAACTGGCAAAGAGTAATAAAATTTTCTCTATTTACAGACGATATGAATCTATACATAGAAAACCCCAAAGATTCATTAAAAAAGCTACTAGACCTCAAATGGAGATCCAGCAAAGTGGCAGGATATGGGATCAATATATAAAAATCAGCTGGATTCCTATATACTAAAAATGAGACAGCACTGAAAATTACATTAGGAAAGTGATACAATTTACAAAAGCTGTCCATAATATTAAATGTCTAGGAATAAATATAACTGGAGAAACAAAGGACCTATACAAAGAAAACTACAAAACACTACTAAAAGAAAGCAAAAGAGACCTATAAAAATAGAAGAATGTGTCACGCTCCTGGATGTTGTTGTTGTTGTTGTTGTCAGGTACCATCGAGTTGGAACCGACTCATAGCGACCCCATGCACAGCAGAAC
>NW_006409135.1:184524-185637 GCF_000296735.1 Chrysochloris asiatica
TTGGTACAATGACTCTGTGTATTCCTTCCATCTTTTCTTGATGCATTCTGCATCATTCAATAATTTGCCCAGTGAATCTTTCAATAACGAAAGTTATTATAGGCACATAAATATCATGTCTAAACATATTCTGCCTTGATGTGTTTCTCTGACTTTCCTTATTTTAACCACTCTGAAAAGTTCTATTAACTCCTGTCAACCTGAGAATCTGCTACTTCATACTCCAGTGTGTTATTGATTTGGGAAACCTTTCCTAATCACTCTGCTGTATGCAGAATGAGCATCCCTTCTTTATAATATAGTAACATTACCTTCCTAACTTTGTAATAACATTTTCACAAAATTTTGTCATTATTTTTAGTTTACTTGGGGTATCTGCTTCATTACATGGTAATTCCTGTGGAGACAGAAAACAGATGTTAATTTCTAATTTTAATATCTATGTCAGTTAAATTTAACATTATTTTAAAGGACAGTATATTAGTTTCAAGTATTTTGTTCTAAAATGAAGAAATGTTTATATCTTAATGCTGCTGTAACAAAAATACTACAATTGAATGACATTAATACAAAGACCGTACTGGTATATAAAATACATGTGGCATAGCTTTCAGAATCACAGCAACTCACAAGCCATCCCAGTATGACAAACTGACAGATAACTGATGGATGAGCTTTTGGATGAAGACAGACTAGGAAGAAGGAGTGACAAACTATTTCTGAATATTTAGTTACTGAAAACCTTATAAATAGCAGAGAAACATTGTCAGATATAGTGCTTTAAAATGAGCCACTCAGGTTGGAAGGCACTCAAATGCCTCCTCAAAGAGCTTCCTCCTCAAAGTAGAGTTGACAGTGTTGATAGGAATGGAGAAAATCCCCTGGGAGAAAAGCTCAGGGGCCCTTCATTTGCTAATGGGGCACAACTCAAAATGAAGAGAAATAACTGTAAACATCCATTTATAATCAGAATATGGAATGTACAAAGTATGAATCTAGGAAATTGGAAATTGTCAAAAATTAAATGGAACGCATAAACATTGTTATCTTAGGCATTAGTGAGCTGAAATGGACTGATATTGGCCATCTTGAATCTGACAACAACATGGTTTA
>NW_006409135.1:185737-191047 GCF_000296735.1 Chrysochloris asiatica
TTCATATACTCTTATTTATATTATGTCATATTTTTAAGGAAAATATTTCACATCAGTAATGTCTTATAGTAACATATGCTAGTTCCACTCCATTATGCATTTTTAGTTAAAATTTCAAAGTAATAATAACCTCCAAAGAATTAGAATTTAGTAGTTTAAATTCCTCACTTTGAGGTATATAAATATATAAATCCACCTATATTAGTAATTTCACAAACACTTTACTGTCATGTATTAAATAACTTGTAGCTATTGTTGTTAAGTGTCAAGTGTCGTAGAGTCAGTTCAGACTCATAGTGACTCTAAGTAGGGATTTTAAGTAGCAACTGCTGGGTTTGAATCATTGACCTTGAGTTTGACATTCCAGTACTTATCCTATAGCTCAGCAGTCATTTAAAAATATATGTTACTTAATTTATTGAGAAAATAAGTGGTTATGTGTTTTGGTTTAAGTTACAAAAATAATTAGAGGGACAGGCTAGGTAAAGAAATCGAAATCGAAATGACTATTACTGATTTTCCCTTCATTGTACTCTAGGAATTCTGTTACTTGGTAAACAATAGTATGGCTTCTGTCTCTACTTTAGCCTCATTCCTTCTCATGTTCATTGGACGTGCAACATGTGTCAGGTACTACTGTTGTTGTTGTTGTTATGAGCGGTGGAGTCGGTTACAACTCACAGCGACCCTGTACAGGGTTTCCGAGGCTGTAAATCTTTATGGGAGCAGAAAGCCTCATCTTTCTCCCATGGAACAACTGGTAGCTTTGAACTGCTGAGCAGGAGATACAGATAATACTGTAGGAGCTTGAAATATCAGGGAACAAAAAATGTAAACCAAATGGAAGTTGGGAGGAAGAGGTAATGGGTGGTTACACAACAATTAAGACTGTTATTTAGGAGATGATAAAGGTTAAGAAGTAGAGAAGTAAGCAGACATGGGAATGCAGCAGAAAGTTCAGGAAAGTGTTAAATGGGGTAACAGAATTTCAATCTAGGCCTTATGCAGAAGATGAGTCTAGAGCAAAGATTTGAAGAACATGAAATAGTACTCTAGAGGAGGATATTTTCAAACATAAAAAGAGTCTAGTAAATGCTATAAAGCAGATTGTTGCTGTTGTTAAGAAGTGCTGTTGAGTCGGTTCTGACCCATAGTGACCCTGTACAGTGTTTATGAGGCTGTAAATCTTTACGGGAGCAGAAAGCCTTACCTTGCTCCTGTGGAGCGGCTGGTAGTTTTGAACTGCTGACCTTAAGGTTCGCAGCCCGATGCATAACCACTGTGCTACCAGGGCTCCTATAAAGCAGATGGGTATCATATATTTTCAAATGAACACCAGGAACAGGTGGCTGCAGGAAAAAAGTAAACAGGACATGGGCAGACAGGAAGAGAAGATTAGAGCATACTGGTCTTCCAGATCATCTTACACAGGACTGTGAGGTTATTGTGGAAAATCTGGCTCTCATCTTGGGTAAAATGGGGAGAAATTGGAGGATTTTAAACAAAAAAAGATAAATTCCCTAAAATATTTTTTAAAGATAAAAGTTCCATCAGCAATATGACTTTTATTTCTGATAGAACTGATATTGGAGAATGTGGTTTGTATCTAAGATTTAACTGGCATCCATGGTAAGCCATAACCATATTTTTATTACGTTCTCCTTAAACTTTTTGTGCTAGGGAGCAAAAAGTATTCCTTTTTTTTCCCCCCTCTGAGATAGTGGCTTTTCAGATGACAAATAAAACAAAAAAATAGTACAGGAATGCAGATATATGGCTGGTGTTTGTTGTTTTGTTGTTGTTCTTTGGTGCCATTGAGTCCATACTGACTCATAGTGATTCTATGCATAATGGAACAAAACACTGTCTTGTCCTGTGCCAGCATCACAATTGTTGCTACGTTTGAGCCCAGGGTTGATGGCATTGTGCTAATCCATTTCATTAGGGGTGTTCCTCTTTTTCTCTGACCCTCCACTTTACCAAACATGGTCTTTTTCTCCAGTGACTGGTCCTTCTTGATAATATGTCATAAGTATAAGAGATGAAGTCTGAACATCCTGGCTTCCAAGGAGCATTTTGACTGCACTTCTTACAACACAGATTGGTTTGTTCTTTAGGCAATTCATGGTACTTTTCATACTCTCCTCCAACACCATAAATCAAATTACTGCATTCTTCTACAGTCTTTCTTATCCAATGTCCAATTTTCACATTTATATGAGGTTATTGAAAATGCCCTGGTGTGGGTCAGGTGTACCTTACTCCTCAACACTTTAAAAAGATCTTGTACAGCAGATATGTCTATTGCAATATATCATTTGATTTATTGACTACTACTTCTCTGAGTATTGACGGTTTATCTGAGCAAAGTGAAGTCTCTGACAATTTCAATCTTTTCTCCATTTGTTTTATTAATACTAAATTCACTAATATGATAGTTTTTCATTCTTCTTTGGTGACAAGTGAATGACGTGTGCTTTGAAATAGTATATTTATTTATTTGTACATTTTTAAATTCTATTCCTGTCATTTGAACTATAGCATCAGGAGCAAGGAAGATTTGTTTCTCTCTAAAAGGTACATTCTGGCTTATTCTGCCATATAAGGGGGCTGCCCTTTTAGCAAAGAGCTGTGATTGATGCAGTGGGTTTCTCATTCCAATTCAAGTGAGTATTAGTAAATCTCTTTGACAATGCACCTAAGACATATCTACCAACCCAGTTTTAATCAGCAATAGAAGTTTAATCTACATCTATCTGACTTTTCATCTCTCTTTCAATTACTTGTAGATTGGTTTAGGGATGTCATTGATTAATCACTTGTCTTAACTGAAAGAAAGTATGTATGATCCATAAGAGCAGGAATATTTGGGAGTTATCATGTAGTGGAAACTAGAAAGATGTAGTTACCCTCCCCAAGGGGATCTCTCTAAACAATTACACTGTTGCTGACTCATAGATTAGAAGCACTTGGTTCTGAAGGCAAAGGATTAAAACTGTGTTCTTAAGGCAGAAACATTTGAAATTTCCCAACAATGGAAATATAAAGTATAGATTTTTTGACAGTTTGTTAAGTGCTGAAAAGTATTTTCAAATCATAGGGATACTATCCACAACAGAATGAAGCACTGATTAGTCTGGAACCATCCTCACAACAGTTGTTGTTTTAAAACCCATTGATGCTGCCACTATGCCAATCTATCTTGTGAGGATATTCCTTTTTCCCTTGATCTTCCACTTTACCAGACATGCTGTATTTTTCCAGTGGATGATCTCACCTGGCAACATGTCCAATATATGATAAACTAAATCTCACCATCCTAGCTTCTAGGGATCATTCAGTAAGTACTTATTCTAAGATAGATTTGTTTTTCCTTCTGGCAGTCCATGGTATTTTCAGTATTCTCCATCAACAACACAATTTAAATTCCTCTATCTTTCTAAGTACTTTTTTAGTTATGGCCCAATTTTTACATGCATATGAGGTGTATGAAAATACTATGGTTTGGGTCAGGTGCATTTTAGCCCTCTTTGTTCTTTAACACTTTGGGGAGGTTATTTGCAGTAGATTTGCCTGATGAAACACATCTTTTGATTACTGTTGCTTCCTTAAGCATTGATTGTGGATTCAAGCATACTATGGTAGCTTGCATGTCACTGTGATGCTGGAAGTTATGCCACCAGAAAAAAATTCAGTAATCACCTAAGGTGGACAGGTTTGAAGACAAGAGGGTAGGTATGAAAGTTGGACCACTCTGAAAGTGTTAGTCACTGAAAACATATGAATAGCAGTGTAACATTTCAGATATATTTTTGAAAGCTGAACTTCTCAGGTTGGAAGGCACTCAAAATTCAACTAGGGAAGAGCTGCCTCCTCGAAATATAGTTAGCTTTAATGACATGAATGGAGTAAATATTTTCATATCTTTATTTGTAGATGTGGCACGACTAAAAATTGGAAAGTGATTGCAAACCTTAGTAATAGGAATGTGGAGGTGGGGCTTGATGGCAGATAGGATAGAGGTGCAGTAAAGTTCACCATTAGCAATACCACAAAATACCAGAAGACATGGGTTCAGGGCAGAGCTCCAAACTCTGAACCATGTATCCAGGAATATTTAAAAAGTGTGAAGACTTGTAGCTAGTGGAAATTGTAGCAAAAATAAGAAATCTTGTACTTTAGATCTGCTAGCTAAGTGACCCAGAGCCAACAACTTGGGTGAAACCAAACGGCAAGACCTAGCAGGGGAGCAAGCATATCCACTAAGGAATAACACCTCAGGAACCTTGGAGAAAAGTAGACAAAATACTTTGTCGGTTTGTTTTGTTCTGATTTTGGGGGGAGATCTGTTCACTGGACCCTCCACTGTTTGCACACCTCCATTCTGGTGACTAGAGGGGGGGGGGCGCTGTGTTAGTGGACATGCCCCACCCACCACCACTAATGGGTTCTTCTGCCAAGTATGCACACGGATAACTCTCAGCATTTGCAGACACAGGCAGCTCAGCAGCCAGCCCTGAACTGTTTATTAATAGGGAAAAGGACAGAATAAGGGGTGTGGAGAGGGAGAGAGAGTATAAAAACAGGCCAAAAACTAAATCCTGAGCTACAGCATAACAACCAACTGTTGTATCTTAAATTTATCAGACGGTCTTAAAGGCAAGAAGCTAAAAGAGTATATTAAAAGCATATTAATATTAGGCTACAGATTTTTTTTTTCCTTTTTCCTTCTCTTCCTGCTTTCCCTTTTCTGTAGTTATATACTACAGTATCCAATCTAGTTTTTTTCTTTCTTTCTTTCTTTCTTTCTTTCTTTCTTTCTTTCTTTCTTTCTGTTTTTTTCTCTTTCTTTCTCTCTTTTATTATTTTTTTGCTGTGCTATTTTTTGGTTTTATGTTCCTACTTTTGCCTTTGGGGGAACATTTTCCACCCTATATTACCTAAGAGGAGACTGCACTTGCTGCCTTATAGTCAAGCTAAAATCACACCCTATAAAAATTCACAATCCAAGCAAAACAATTCCAACTGCCATACATCAGGGAGACAGACAAAACCTGTGAAAGCTGCTGTGAGTTGAGCAATAAGAATGGTGAAAATGGAAGCCAACATCCTGATTGTATCTACCTGGAGGCTATCAGAAAGCATAAAAAATACCAAAACACACACTCAATATAGTATTAAGGTAACAGATAAACACTAAATATGTACAGGAAGCAAAAGAAGATGATCACATTAGCACATTTCCAGAAACAATTTGTCTGAGACAAATGACCTAGAGGATGACCAGGACTACATTCTGAAAGGAGGGCA
>NW_006409135.1:191147-192819 GCF_000296735.1 Chrysochloris asiatica
ATTTATTCATTTCAAATATAGTCTTTGGGCAGCATAAGAGACGGTTACATACATGGATATCACCAGATGGAATGCACAGAAATCAAATTGACTACAGCTGTGTAAAGAGAAGGTGGAAAAGTTCCATATAATCAGCCAAAGGAAAGCCAGGGTCAGACTGTGGAACAATCAATTGATCATATGCAGATTCAGACTAAAATTGAAGAAAATGAAAACAGACCTCCTAGAACAAAAATATGACCATGGATATATTCCAACTGAATTTAGAGATCATATGAAGAACAGATTTGATACGTTAAACAATAAAGACTAAAAGCCAAAAGGGTAGTGGAATGACATCAAGAACATAGCACATGAAGAAAGCAAACAGTCATTAAGAAGACAGTAAAGTAGGGAAAGGTCAAAATAGATGTCAGAAGAGACACTGAAACTTGCTCTCTAGTGTTGAGTTGATAAACCAAAATGAAGAAATGGGGAGGTACAAGGGCTAAACAGAAATTTTCAAAGGCTAAGTCGAGAACACAAAGTCAAATATTACAATGTAATGTGCAAAGATCTGGATTCAGAGAAACAAAAAGGAAGAAAACGGTTAGCATTTCTCAAGCTGGGGGAACTGAAGAAAATATTTAAACCTCGACTTTTGTTATTCAAGGTTTCTCTCGGCAAATTAGTGAATGATGCAGAAATCATCAAAAGAACATGGAAGGGATATACAGAGTCATTGTAGCAAAAGGAAATATTTGATGTTCAACCATTTCAAGAGGTAGCATATGATGAAGAGCCAATGATACTGAAGGAAGAATTACAAGGAACAGTGAAGGAATTGGCAAAGAACAGGGCCAATTGATGGAATAAAAAATGAAATATTTCAAGAAAGTGAGGCAGTACTGGAGGTACCCACTCATCTATTCTAAGAAATTTGGAAGCCAACTATATGGTTAACTGATTGGAAGAAATCCATATTTGTGCTCATTCCAAAGAAAGGAATGTGGAATTCATTGGACAATATCTTTGATATTCCATGCAAGGAAAGTTTTACTAAAGGTAATACAGAAATGGCTGCAAGTATATATTGCCAGGGAACATCCAGAATTTCAAGACAGATTCAGAAGAAGAAGTAGAATGAGGGATATCAGTGCTGATGTATGATGGATCTTGGTTGAGAGCAGAGAATCCCAGAAAGATGACTATGCAAAAGCTTTTGATTGTATGGATCCTGACAAACTATGGACAGCATTGCAAAGTATGTTTATTCTGAAACACTTAACTGTGATCATGAAGAATCTGTATGCTGAGCAAATAATCAGAGAAGCTGTGTATAGCAAGAAAAACGTATCATGAGGATTGGAGGCAGATACAAACTTGCTTGCTGAAAGTGAAGAGGACTTATAATACTTACTGATGAAGACCAAAGACCACAGTCTTTAGTATGGATTGCATCTCAATGTAAAGAAAACAAAATTCCTCACCACTGGATCAATAAACATCATTCTTATTCATAGAGAAAAGATTGAAATTGTCAAGGACTTCATTCTTCTTGGATCAACTATCTACACCCATGGAAGTAACAGTCAAGAAATCAAATGATGTACTATTTTGTTGTTGTTGTCAGGTGCCATCGAATCGGACCCGATTCATATCGACCCCATACACAGCAGAACGAAACAATGTC
>NW_006409135.1:192919-202090 GCF_000296735.1 Chrysochloris asiatica
TTCTTTCAATGCACTTTGGACTTCCTCTCTGAGTATCATTGGCTCTTGTTCATATGGTATCTCTTGAAATGGTTGAACATTAACCATTTCCATTTGGTACAATGACTCTGTGTATTCCTTCCATCTTTTCTTGATGCATTCTGCATCATTCAATAACGTTCCTGGATAGGAAGACTTAACATTGTGAAAATGTCAATACTGCCCAAAGCAAGTTACACATATAATCCAATCCCAAACCAGATTCCAATGACATTTTTCAAAGAGATGGAAAAATCAATTACAAACTTTACATGAAAAGGAAATAGATCAAGAATAAGAAAAGCATTTGCTTAAGAAGAAGAATAAGTTTGGAAACCTCTCACCCCTGATTTCAAAATATATTACACAGCTACACTGTTCAAAACAGTTTGGTAGTGGTACAATGAACTATACATTGATCAATGGAATAGAATAGATAATACAGAAATTAACCCATCCACATAAAGCCAACTGATTTTCAACAAAGTGCCTAAATATATTGCATGGGGAGGGGATATTATTTTCAACAGAGGGTGCTGGCAGAACTAGAAAGTGATATGCAAAATATTGAAATAAGACCTTTACCTCACACCATATACAAAAACCAACTCAACATGGATTAGAGACCTAAATGGGAATCCCAGAATTATCAAGGCCATCAATGAAAGTGTAGGGACAAATATGAGAGTTCTAATCAGGGCATACACAGACTACCTTACATTTTGAAAACTACACCAAAAAAAGCAGATAAAATTGATAATTGGAACATACTAAAAATTAAAAACTTATGTGCATCAAAAGACTTCAACAGAAGAGTAAAATGGGACCCCACAGAATGGGAAAAAATCTTTTGCAACAACACATCAGACAAGGACTAATTTTTAAATATATAGGAAACTATAACACCACTATATGAAAAAAAACTAATAACTCAATTAAAAAAAGGGGGCACAGGACATGAACAAACACCTCACCAAGGGGGAGATCCAGGCAGCCAACAACAGATGAGGAAATGTTCACAATCACTAGCTATTATAGAGATGCAAAATAAAACCACCATAAGATATCATCTCAAACCAGCAGTAACAGTAAAGATCAAAAAAGTAGAGAACAATAAATGCTGACAAGGATGTGGAGAGACTGGAACGCTCCTGCACTGCTGCTGAGATTGCAAAATGGTCCAACCTCTCTGGAAAGCAATATGGCACTTCCTCAGAAGGTTGGAAATAGAAATAACTTATGATCCAGCAATTCCTCTACTTGATATTTACCCACAAGAAACACGGACCATAACACAAGTAGATATTTGCACACCAATGTTCATAGAAGCTCTATTTACAATAGTAAAAAGATGAAGACAGCCTAGGTGCCATCAACTGAAGAATGGATAACCAAACTTTGGTACATACACACAATGGAATATTATGCTACCTTAAAGAATAACAAGGATGCTGCAAGCCACCACATAATATGGATGAACCTTGAGGACATTATGTTTAGGTAAATTCGTCAGTCACAAAAGGAGAAATACTGCATAGGACCACTATTGTAAAAAATAAGAAAAATAACTCATACTAAAGGGGAGGGGTTCTTTGCTAGTTACTGGGATATGGGTGGTGGGGTGAGGGGCGGGAGGAGAAGGTGGAACACAGTGTAGGGAATAGATACAGGACAGTTTGGGTGCAGGGGAGGGGGCAATACACAAGAAGAGAGACAGGAATGGAAGAATAAGGCAGATGGGAGAAGAGTTAAGCAGGTTTGCATGGGTTAAATCGGACAGAGTTAAATAATGATGTATGCATAACCTTGGAACAACAGGGCCTGGGATACAGATATTGAGGCATGTCTGTAAAGGGCAAAAGGGTGGAAATAATGTCAAGGTGCTTGGCTGTTGTTTGAATCTTGGTTCCCTTGCATACTATTATAAAACAGACATTTGAGGGGAAGAGAAAGAAATAGCCAGAAGTGTCACCCTAGAAAGCTTGTGAGTTCATTTTCTGCCTATAACTGATTGGAAAATCTAAATTGGGGCTACAATGTACCCAGTGAAGTAGGCTTCCTGTTTAGCCTCTGCATTACATAAGACCATAGGGGGAATCCTGAACCCCATCCAGAATCTTCTTAGGTGGGAAATTTCCACTTGTAAAAACAAGCAGACCAGTATGGAGCGGCTAGAAGAACAGAAGATACTTCTTGAAAGAAACACTGGCAGGAAAATACAGAACAACAATGGCAGACAACTGACTACTACAAGAACAAGCAAGTTGCTCGCCAAGGAAATGTAAAGGCAAGTGGTCAAGTCTCCTTAGGGCAAACTCCTTTCCAAGACTAATATTCAATGGGAATACATAAGCAGACATGCACCCTGACTTGTGACACATTGGGCACGGATAAGAAGAAGTTAGGGAAAAATAGCAATGAAGCAGCAAGCTAAGCCCTACCACATTCAGTAGACTCCTGTGAACCCAGGTGGAGACCTGGTTGGCCAACAGTGTGGCAAGGCCTAGGGACTCCTAGACCCAGAGTCAATGACATAGTCACGGAGGACTAAAGTGGAGAGTGAAGCGTCCAGTGGATAAGAAGTGAGGACATATGTACAAGAACACACACTTGCAGAAAATACCCATTTGACCTGTCTTCAATGGCTGGATGATCAGAATTCAACAAGAAGAAAGAAGAAAAAAAGAGTAATCTTATACAATTTGATGAACTTGTCCTACACCAATGAATGCTGTGACTCAAAAGAAGGAACACATCTTTACAGCAAGGATCATTCCCACCCCCTCCATACACAGAGTAGACAGGGATGGGCAACTTGAACAATGGCTACCCAAAATGGGGTGGCTACAAAGGCAAGAAGTGACTGGCTTACAAGCTTTCAAGAGGGAACCTAGGTCCAGAGGGTGAGAAGGAAGCAGAATCTCCATGAAGTAGTATCCAATCTGTTTGGGTGGGGCTGTTGGAAAGAGATGGGGATGGCTGTCATGTGATGCAGTGAGTTCCTTCTCTCCGCAGGGGTCATGGGACACCAGCGAATATGCAGAATCGTCGGATGAAGAAATGAATGAAATTCGAGAGGCTTTTCAGCTTGTTGTGCTGTCCGGCTATGTTCTCTAGCTTCTGCCCCTGCTTCTGCTTTCTGCTCTTTGCTGTCTGCCCTCTGCTCTCTGCTGTCTGCTCTTTCCTCCCTCCCTCCTGCTCTCTGCTTCTTCTGCCTCTTCTGCCTTCTGCTCCTACTTTCTCTACCTTCTGCTTCTTTCTCTTCTACTCTCTGCTTCTACCTTTTGCTTCTTCCTGCTGCTTCTTCCTTCCTCTTTCTGCCTCCCTCCTTCTCCCTTCTGCTTCTATCTCCTCTGACAGCCCAGCTCAGCAAGTCTTTATTTTTATACTTCTTCCCCCACAGTACATGCATTGACACTCTTATCATTTCTTCAATTATTACACAGTTAGTCACAACATTCTTGCACCTAGTTATTAGATATCCTTGACAAAATACTTCTGTGCTGTTCAGACAGACTGACCTTTATCTCCTTTCCCAGTATGTGGTAAACTGTTTCTTTTTGTTTCTACTAAAAGATTAAGTCAAACCTTCTACCCTACATAATGTACTATTATTTTCAATAATAAAGTATTCATTAAATCGCTTAGAAGCTATGTGGCATAAAGCTCAACTTGGCTACTTGCTGCAAGAAGTGTAGACTATAAAGTTAAAACTATCCTTCACTTAAGTTCATTATTGTCTGCTTATTTACGCAGGTGCTTGTATGTAGGGGTTTGTGAATTCTAGCTAGTGACTGATTATGGTGAGGTGTATGGGAGTAGGTCAGCTTGACTTTAATATGCTATCTGCTTTTGTGGCCTCACAAATGCAGTTATTTAAGTTTTCTATGAGAAGGAGTAATTTACACAATTTCTCTTTGTATTCAATCCACCAAGGCTGAAAGCAATTGCTGCTATGCTAGTTTTTCCAAAGGTTTGTAAAATTCATAGTGAAAGCTGAGAATATTGCCATATTATATATTTTTACAAGTAAATTCAGGGCTAACTTGAAGGGAAGATGGGGAGGGGGGTGGTGTCAGCTTTTGAGAGTCATTTGCCGTGCATAATGTCTCTCTCCCCAGTGCGGCCTTGCCAAGCAATGAGAGTTAAGTGCTTCCCACAATGTGATACAATAGCGAATCATTGCTAACGGGATTGACTGTGAAGGTTGGAAATGTAAAGGTAGACATTTTATAGCAAAAGAAGGGGAGTAATTGACTTTGCATTCCAGGACCTATGGTCCTTGGGACCATTAAGGGAGAAGGGTGGAATGTGAGACCCTACCCAGAGAAGCAATGATGCCAGAGATGTAGGCAGTGACGATGATGTGCAGAAAGGGAATGGCTGGGGACGTTAGACCCATGGAGGGGAGGAGCTGTTTGCTAAAGATTGGGGGAAGGCTTGCAGTGTTTACCCTTTGGTTGGTTGATGATTCATGGAGTGGATTTATAACCATGACAATGTAATGATATATGATTGGATGAATATAAAGCTAATGTTCTCCCATGTAATTTACAATAAAACATTTAAGATAATAATAATCAGAATGTAAAATATATGAAGTATGAATCTAGGAAACTGGAAATCATAAAAACAAAATGGAACACTCAAGATCGATATCTTTGGCATTAGTGAGTTGAAATGGACTTTTACTGGCCATTTTGAAACTGACAATTATGTGGTTTACTCTGCTAGGAACAACACATTGAAAATAAATGGTGCCACAATCATTGTCAAAAAGCACTTCAAGATCTATCTTGTAGTAGCTTTACCAGCCTGTGATAGGATAATATTCATATACCTTAAGGAAGATTGGACTCCTGGTGTGGTGTGCTAGAATAAGCACTGGACGATGAATCACAAAGTCAGAAGTTCAAGCCTACCAAGTTGCTCCTCAGAAATCCTATAGAGGGTTTCTATGACTCAGAACAAACTCAGCAACACTTAAAAACAACAATACAAGGAAGATCTGTCAATATCAGTATTATTCAGATTAACTAAAGCCAGTGATGGTGAAACTCACAAATTCTACCAAAATCTTCAGTATGAAATTGATGAAACAAGCTATGAATATGCACTGATAATTAATAGTGATTGAAACACAAATGGGAAACAAAGAGGAATGTTCAGTTATTGGAAAATATGACCTCGCGGATTGTACAACTGTTTTTCCTAAGTGCTATTGAATGAGTTCTAATTCAGAGTGATCCTGTAAGTCAGGAGTTGGGAATATTTTTTCTGCCAAAATCTATAACATCATTCATGGCCCAATAAAATTATCGACTTAAAATTTACCCTGCTGTGTAATAAAGCACTGGACCTCAAGGTCATTTTGAACCACAAGGTCAGTGGTTCAAATTCACCAGTTGCTCCTTGGAAAACCTATACAGGGTTTCTATGAGACAAAACTCACTTCTACACACTTAAAAGCAACTTATTTGGTCAAACACTTAATTAATTCACCCCTAGTGTGATGTGTGGAATCCTGGTGTGATGCTGTGGGTTAATGTGCTAGACTGCAAAGTCAGTTTGATTTGTAAGGTCGGTGGTTCAAGCTCACGTAGTTCACCATCCTTGGCCTCCATACACAATGCCTCTTGGGGTGGCTGCAAGAGGTTATAGTTTGGTTGGTACCCAATCAGGGTGTGCTTGGAAAATTTGTCTCTGACTGTTTTGAGCCAAGTAGAATGCTGTAGGTTCCTTTGCCTCCCTTCCCACCCTGCAGAATAGTAGGCTGGACATTTGTTTCCCCTGGCTAGCAGGTGACAGTGACAGATGGTTGCAGAATCATAGGAGTATACTTCACTCCTACTGACACTTGGTGGCTATGTGGCCCTACTTGTGGCCCTGCTTACTGAGTGAATGGATAAGATGCTTTATCTTAGGGTTGCCTTATGCTGGAGAAACCATTAGGAAATCTATGCTCAAACATCTGAATTACAACAAGGGTAAAAAATCATGTGAATTAGTACAGTTTTTTCCACTGGCATAATTACATTTTAGTAAAGACTGAAAGTTGTGCATATATACCTGGTGTAGTGCTTCAGGATAATTCACTGGACTGCAAGGTCAATTTGAACCACGAGGTTGGCGGTTCAAACTCATCAGCTGCTCTTCAGAAACCCTATACAGTGTTGCTAAAAGTAAAAACTGACTTGACGGCACTTAACAAGCACAACCACCATAACATTACTTATTAATAGGCTGTATGAACAAACATATAGAGTCCCTGAACACATATGATAGCTGCTTTGCTACGGTGACCTGATTTTACTCCTTTTCTTCTTGCTGGTAAGGGTATTTGAAGGACTTTGTTCTTTTCCTGGGTATAGTTTTTGCTTGTTTGTTTGTTTTGCTTTGTTGTTATTTGTTTGTTTTTTTGCTATGTTTGTCTATATTGCTGCAGAGTTCTGTGCCTTCAACTAGAGCAAGACTGCTTGTCCCTACCTACACAGTTGTTAAGATTGTAAGAACTGGTCGCATGTGGTGGACTTCAATGGAAACAGTATTTGTGAGGTCGAACATTATTATCCTCGCTCTCTAATAGTCAGTTTCTGCTTACTAACTCAGCTATTTGTAACACTTGCTAAGTCAGCCTTGTTGTCGTTGTTAAGTACGTCAAGTCATTTCTGCCTCATAATAACCCTGTATAGGGTTTCCAAGGAGTGGTTGGTGAGTTTGAACTTCTGACCTTGTAGTTCAAACTGACTTTGTGGTACAGTGCATTATCCTACAAACATTGCACCTTAATGTGAAGAAAACAAAGACCCTCACAACAGGACCAACATATAACATCATACAACATATAACCAACATATAAATGAAGACAAGATTGGAGTTGTTAAAGACTTCAATTTGCTTGAATCCCTAATCCATGTTCATGGAAGCAGCAGTCAAGAAATTAAACAATGGATCACATTAGACAAATCTGCTATAAAATATATATATTTTTTAAGTGTTCAAGAGCAAAGATATCAAATTGAAGAATAAGGTATGCATGACCCAAACCATGGTATTTTCAATCAAACCATAGATGCATGAGAAATGTGAAAAATGAACATAGAAGAACTGATGTATTAGCATTATGGTGATGGAGAAAAATATTGAAAGTACAATGCACTGCCAGAAGAACAAACAAATCTGTCCTGCAAGAATTACAGTCAAAATGTGCCTTAGAAGCTAATTCCTTGTACATATTATCAGGAGGAACTAGACCCTGAAGAAGGACACCATGCTAGAAAAATGGAGGGTCAGAGAAAAAGATGATTCTCAACAAAATGGATTGACAAATTTGCAGTAATAATTAACACTAACTTAACAGGAATGGTGAGGATGGTGCAGAATCAATGTGGGGCAGTGTTTTGTTATGCATAGGGTTGCTATGAATTGGAAATGACTGAAAAGCATCTAACAGCAACAGTAACCCTTTAGGGCAGAGTAGAACTGTCACATAGAGTTTCCAAGGCTATATGGTGGAGTATTGGTGTGGTACCATAGCTTAAGCACTGGACCAAAAGGTCAGCTTGAACTGCAAGGTTGGTAGTTCAAACCCTCTTTCTTAAAGTGCTAGAAAGTGAAGATATAAGTTTAAACACTAATGTGCACCTGACGCAAGCCATTGCATTTTCAATCATCTTACTCATTAGCAATCTACATAGTAGATAAGGAAGTTTAAGAAACAATGGAATTTTTGTTTTTTTAAAAAAATAAAATTTGTTTGATTTTTAAAAAATCCTAATTCAAAAAAACCTTTGAATTAGGTTTTTTTTTTAAAAAAAAAAAAAACAACAACAAGCAAATCTATTTTAGATTAAGTCAAAATGCTCCTTAGAAGCAAGAATAGGAAGACTTGTCTCACATATTTTGGACATGTTATCAGGAGACACCTATGCATGGAGAAGTACTTCATGCTTGGTTAAGTTGAAGGTTAACAACAACAACAACAACAAAAAAAAAAAATCAGGAAGATCCTTATTGAGATGAATTGAAACAGTAGTTTGAACAATGGTCTGATAAAAAGCTAAAATTGTGAGGATGGCACAGGATTAAACAGGGCCTGTTTCTGTTGTTCATAGAGTCCTGGTGTGACTCTTTAGGATAAGTACTGGACTGCTAACTAAAACATCAGTGGTTTAAACCCATAAGTTGCTCCTTGGAAACCCTATACAAGATTGCTGTGAGTCAGAATGAACTCTACTTGATGACACTTAACAACAACAACATAGGATTGCTATAAGTCAAAACTGACCCAATAGTGTCAAACAATAAAAATAGCAATAAATTTAGGAGGTCACACTGCCACATATTTCTGCAATGGAATAGTTAATGAATTTTAATGGCTGGTCTGTTAGCAGATGAATGTTTATGCATTTGATGATCAGGGCTCCTATCTTTCTGTTTACAGACACTAAAGCTCTGTTTGCACCACTTTTTTTGAATCTCTGTCTTGAAAAGCAAACTTTTTTCTTTCCTAGTACTTTATTTCAATATAAATTACTTATAAATCCACCCCTATACAGCCATCAGAGGGTGCTGTAGGATAAGCACTGGATTGCTTACTACATGAACAGCAGTTCAAACCCACCAGTTGTTCCTTGTTGTTGTTGTTAGGTGCCATCGAGTGAGTTCCGACTAATAGTGACATTATGCACAACAGAACGAAAAACTGCCCAATCCTGGGCCAACCTCACAATTGTTTCCCATTGATGTTGCCAGTTTACCAATCCATCTCACTGGGGGTCTTCCTTTTTTTTCTCTGATCTTCCAACATACCAAATATGATATCCTTCTCCAGAGACTGGTCCCTCTTGAAAGTATGTCCCAAGTATGAGAGACGAAGTTTGGCAATTCTGGCCTCCAAGGAGCACTCTGACTGCACTTCTTCCAACACAGATCTGTTGGTTCTTTTGGCAACCCATGGCACTTTCAATAGTTTTCTCCAACACCGTAACACAAGAGCATCAATTCTTCTACGGCCATCCTTATTCATTGTCCAGTTTTTGCATGCATATGAAGTATTTGAAAATACCATGGCTTGGGTCAGGTACACCTTAGTCCTCAAGCGGACATCTTTGCTCTTCAACACTGTAAAAAAGTCCTGTGCAGAAGATTTGC
>NW_006409135.1:202190-203276 GCF_000296735.1 Chrysochloris asiatica
TAAGGAAGAAGTCAGGAAAGTGCTACTGAAACAATCAAATAAGATAGATACAGCATTGGAAACCATTCAAAACCTACAGAAAGAGGTCCAAAAGATCAATAATAAAATATCACAAATAGACAATACACTGGAAGGGCAAAGGAGTAGATTAGATGAGATGGAACGCAGACCTAGTGGAAGACAAATCTCTCAATATCAATAAGAAAGAAGAGAAAACAGAAAAAAAGATTAAAAAGTTCTGAAGAAGATCTAAGATTCATGTTAGAAAACATGAAGAGAATTATCAGCATTCAGAAATAGGAAGAATCACAAAAGTTCACAGAGGAAATTGGTGAAGAACTGCTGGGAGAAATTTTCTCTAACATCCTGAAAAGTGAAAAGATAAGCATTCAGGAAGCTTAACAAACCCCAGGAAGGCTAAAACTCTCCAAAAGAAAATAACCGAGACATATCATAATCAAGCTATCCACAATCAAAGATAAGGAGACAATCCTGAAAGCATCTAGGTAAAAGAGAAGTGTTACAAACAAAAGCAAGCAAGTCAGATTAAACTCAGATCTCTCCGCAGCAACCATGCAGGCCAGAAGGCAATGGGGAGACATATATAAAACACTGAAATTTTAAAAAAAAAAACACAAAAAACTGCCAACCAAGAATCCTTTATCCAGCAATGTTATCAATCAAATATGACTGTGTAGTCAAAACATTCCAAGATAAACAGAAGCTAATGGATTTTTCCAACGCCAACCGTGCACTACAAAACATCCCAATTGGGTTTCTGTGGACTGTGAACCAATAAGAACAGACAACAACCGAGACTGACATATGTGACAACACCTCCTAGAACTAAAACAACAGATGGAAGGGTCGAGAACAGAACACAAAACCATAGGAATAAATTCAGAGGATCTGGCAGGTCAGTCTATAATCAAAACAATTACAATGTGAAAGAAGGTAAGGACATAGGAACAGAGATCCAGATGGTGAGAAGGTCAAGTACAGTCCAGGATAAAGCAGACTGCACTAAATTGAGAGAAAAGTTAATGGACTAAAGGTAATCTCAAAGAAAATTAACATTTCACAATA
>NW_006409135.1:207025-229760 GCF_000296735.1 Chrysochloris asiatica
GGAGAACTCATACTTTGCAATGTTGTCCATAGCTTGTCATGATGCACACAATTGAAAGCTTTTCCATAGTCAATATAGCACAGGGAAACATCTTTATGTTATTGTCTGCTTTCAACCAAGATCCATTGTACATCACCAATGATGTCCCTCATTCCACCCCCTCTTCTCAATCTGGCTGGAACCTCTGGAAGTTCTCAGTCAATGTATGCTTGCAGTCGTTTCTGTATTACGTTTAGTGAAATTTTCTCTTATGGGATATCAACAATATTGTCTGATGATTTCTGCATTCCATGTTCCGATAATTAAAGGATGTTTACTGCTGTTCCTCTTCCTTTTGAGTAGTGACCCATCAGCAAATTAAGGTCCCATGGGCTTTACTTCCATGGGCTTTATTCATTTCGCGCAATCACAGTCAACTCTACTTTGAGGAGGCAGCTCTTCACCAGTTGCATTTTGAGTGCCTTCCAACGTGAGGATCTCAATTTCTGTCACTATGTGTAACAGTGTTTCTCTGCTACTCATAATGTTTTCAGTGACTAAATGTTCAAAAGTAGTTTGTTACTCCTTCTTCCTAATCTGTCTTCATCTGGAAGTTCATCTGAAACCTGTCCACCATTGGTGATCCTGCTGGTATTTAAAATACCAGCATAGCTTCCAGAATCACAGCAACTCACAAGCCACCACAATATGACAAACTGACAGATGAGTGGCAGAATTGCTCCTTAGAAACCCTATATATGGTCACTGTGAGCCTGACCAATTCGATGACACTTAACAAGAGCAACTCCATTAGAAAGTGCCATTTTTCATATCAGGAATCATTAAAAAATATACACAAAAAACCCCATGAGGAGCCCCGATGAAATGGTAGATTGTTTTAACTACAAGGTCAGTAGCTCAAATCTTTCAGGATATGTTGGTGGAATTCAGAAATGATAAGTATAATGATAAAGTAGCAATGTTACTCTTTAAACATGAAGAAAATTGTCCTATGAAGAATAATTTAAGAGTCAAAATTTTAAGTAACACCACTGCATTTTTTATTGAAGTTCCCACATATAAAGAAATACCTTCATTCTCTCTGGTACTTTCAAGGGTACAGTATAGTGTGCCCAACCCCCCACCCTTAGATGATCTATAACTTTGAACTTGGTCATAGCGTAGTATAAATCATATCAGGCTCAATTTTCCTCCTGACTCTGTTTCCTGTATCAATTCACTGCTAAGACTTTGTAATTCAGTTCCTAGGTTTCTCATAATAATTTGTCATATATTATAATTCATCATTCTCTCAGCACTTGAGTATAATTTGTTTCCAATTATTTTGTGTTTTTGTAAATATTCTCTAGTTTGTGCATAGACATCTAAATGGTAACTTTCTTGAGGAGAGGAATGGTCTATTCTAGATACTTATGGACTGAGTCAAACATATTATAACCACAAGTTTATAGTACATATGGGCCTAATTTTAAATTTATTTTATTTGTTTTTATTATTGTGAACTGAATCATAGTTTACATGGGAGGACATTGGCTTTACACCATCGTTTCTTTGCAACTATCACATCTCCTCCGTGCATAATCATTCAACGGTATTTGCTTCCATTCACTTTGTTTTTCGTTTTTTTTTTGGGGGGTGGGTGGGGAGATGTACATAAAAACACTCAGGAACATATAATAATTTAAACCACCAAAAGGCACATTCTGCAAGCATGCCTCCTGGCTGCCAGCATTTAGTCCTACTCTTTCCATGAGTCTAGTCCTCAGCTGCTCCCTCTCTCTATGTCCTCATCTCAACATCCATCTCTGATGTCACTGCTTCTCTGGATAGGGTCCTTCATTCCTCTTGTGCTCTTCTCACTTGATGGTCCTTGTGTCCTCTATTTCTGGACTGTAAAATTAACTACTCCTACATTTTTGTTACAAAACTTCTATCTTTACATTTGTGATAGTTGCAATTAGTTGTGATAACAATTACTCAGTATTGAATCGTAAGAATCTTTTCCCCATCTCGTTTTACCAGACCCATTTAGAGAAGATTTAAACTATTCAATGGGGACTCTCTCTTCCCCCATACACTCTTAAACTAAACTCCCTCTTGAAAACTTGTAAACCAGTCATTTCATGACAGGCCTATTTAAAATGCATTATTTTGCTATTTAAATTCTATTAACAATGTTGACACATGTCCTTTCAAATAGATAAAAGATGCCAGCATGACATAAATTCATATGTTTAATAATGCTAACTAGAGCTTCAGTTTGACTCATCACCATCTTTGGGAACTTCAATCCTATAAGCATGTTTAATTATGTTCTTTTATTTACAGTGTTTATCATAAATATAACTAGGTAATAATTTTGTCAGCTAAAATCTAAATGAGACAAAGAATAAATATAGTCCAATATGTATTACTTAACCTTCAGATTGTTGTTGTTGTTGTTGTCAGGTGCCATCGAGTCGGAACCAACTCATAGTGCCCCCATGCACAGCAGAACGAAACAATGTCCGATCCTAGGCCAACCTCACTACCGCTGCCACACTTGACGCCATCAATGATGCCACCTGGCTAATCCATCTCGTTGGGGGTCTTCCTCTTTTTCTCTGACCCTCCACCCTACCCAGCATGACATCCTTCTCCAGCGACTGTTTCCTCCTGACAATATGTCCAAAGTAGGAGAGACGAAGCTTAGCCATCCTGGCCTCCAAGGAGCACTCTGGCTGCACTTCTTCCAAAACAGATCTATTGGTTCTTTTGGCAGTCCGTGGCACTTTCAGTATTCTCCTCCAACACCACAACTCAAAGGCATCAATTCTTCTACGATCCTCCTTATTCACTGTCCAGCTTTAGCATCCATATGAGGCTATTGAAAAAACAATGGCCTGGGTCAGGCGCACCCTAGTCCTCAAGCTGACATCTCTGCTCTTCAACACTTTAAAAAGTTCCTGTGCAGCAGATTTGCCCAGTGCAATACGTCGTCTGATCTCTTGACTGCTACTTCCGCAAGTGTTGATAGTTGATACAAGAAGAATGAAGTGCTTGACAACTTCAATCTTTTCTCCATTGATAAGAATGTTGTTTATTGGTTCAGATTAATACACCTTATTTATATATACTTTATTAATACACCTTATTTATATATAAATACATATATTTATATTAAATATTTTGATTCTTTCATGTATCTTTTGGAATCCTGGTGAGGCACTATAGGAAAAGCACTGGAATGCTTGTTACAGGTTGGCAGTTCAAACCCACCAACTTCTCCTTGGAAATGCCATACAAGATTGCTATGAGTTGGAACCAGCTCAATGACACTTAACAACAAAAACAAGCTCCTGAAACTATGCCTTGTTCTGATATAAGAAAATCTGAGTGCTATCACTATTTTAATTTATAAAATTAATAAATTTATCAAATTCATTACATGAACTTCCCAGCATCACAACATTTATTTGGAAGCTCTCCAAAAAGAACTGCCTTTTTTCCCCCCAACAAAAAAACAATATACAAAGGAAGCAGGGGGCGGGAGAGCGGGGGGAATCCAAAATGGCGACTCTTAGGCTGGAAAGCTCTGTGTTGCTGAGGTTTTGAAGTGGTCGGCAGGGATCGGGGGTACGATTTCCCCGCCACGGATGCCCTGGAGGATGAATCGGGGGCTCTGCTAAGGTTAGGCGGTGGGGCTGGAGAGAAGTGGCAGCAAAGGCTGCAGTGGAGTCATCAGAGCAGGATGTGCGAGAGTTACTCCAGGTCATTGTTGAGGGTCTCTGTGGCGCAGATCTGCCAGGCACACTGCTGGGACTCAGTGCAACTCAGCGTCTGCCACCTCCTCTATCTACAGCAGTTGGGACAGGGCTGCCATTGGTACTCTGAGCTCTGACAGTACCGGGCTGAATGGCTGAACAGACTCAATTGTGGATGATGTTAGTGAAGCTTTTCAGTTGATAAGTGTTAATCTTCATGAACTAGAAGACTATGTTCACAATATTGAACCTGTCACTTTCCCACATCAAAATCCTTCATTTTCTCTTAGCAAGAACAATGTACTTCAGTTTCCTCAACCTGGAAGTAAAGATGCAGAAGAAAGGAAAGAATATATTCCTGATTACATGCCACCCGTTGTGTCATCTCAGGAAGGTCTACTGATATAATTAACAGCCAACTTGGAAATCTACAGATGTACTTCAGTCATTTCAAACTTCCCTTAGTAAATGCTGTAAGTTCTGCATTGCCCCTCTATTGGATTTATATGTATTTCTAACCTGTATTAAGGAGCTCTGGTAGCGTAGTGGTTACGAATCCGGCTGCGAGTCACAAGGACAGCAGTTCGAAACTACCAGCGGTTCCACGGGAGAAAGATGAGGCGGTCTGCTCCCGTAAAGATTTACAGCCTCGGAAACCCTGTGCAGGGTCGCTATGAGTCGGAACCGACTCCACGGCACATAACAACAACAACAATAACCTGTACTGGAAGGAGCTCTGGTAGGGTAGTGGTTACGAATCGGGCTGTAAACCTTAAGGTCAGCAGTTCGAAACTACCTGTTGTTCCGTGGAAGAACGATGATGCTTTCTGCTCCCATAAAGATTTACAGCCTCAGAAACCCTGTACAGGGTCACTGTGAGTTGGCACACAACAACAACAACATAACCTTTATTGGAGTCCTGGTGTGGCATTGTAGGATAATACACTGGACGCAAGGTCTGTTTGAACCGCAAGGTGGGCATTTCAAACTCACCAGACGCTCTTCACAAACCTATAGAGGTCACTATGAGTCGGAACCAACTCAATGACACTTAATAACAGCAACAAAAACAACGTAGCCTGTATTACATTTGAGCAAATAATATTGTTTATAACCCATTGTGTAAAGTAGTTCTCTTTAAATTTTTGGTTAACTTTTCTATGTTTTTGATTTTTCCAAAAACCAAACTTATTGCCGGCAAGTCTATTCTGTCTCATAGCAGAATAGAAAGGAGTAGAACTGCCCCATAGGCTTTCTAAGGCTGTAATCTTTTTGGAAATAAACTACCACATTGTTCCCACCCCTCCACCCCACCCCCACCCCCGGAGCAACTGATGCGTTTGAACCACCAACATTTTGATTAGCAGTTGAGCACTTTAACAACTGTGCCACCAGGGCTCCTGGTGTGTTTACATCTTAGAAACCTATGACATCTTTAAACATATGTTTACTTTCTTTAGAAATATACCAGATACTTTTAGATACCAACTTTCCCAAAGGAGAATTTCCAGAGCAGAGCCTTTATGATAGTTGGATTGGAAAATGACTTCTTTATAGAGTTCAAATTAGTTTCATTCAAGTAGTCCTAAAATTTCCTTTTTTGCTTTTGTCATTAAATAGGATTTAGTAAGCCTCCTAGGCATCTTCATGAGAATAGTGTTAAGTTATTAATCCGTGAGATATCCGTATTTTGAGAACTAACCTTTGTATGGTTCTTAAAATTTTACCAGAAAGGCCACCTATAATTACACAAAATTTGTAATTGTGTTTAGAAAGCATGAATAGGTAGTCAAATGCTGTGAGGAAGACTTTGTGTGTCAAAAAGTAAATAAAAGACATCAATATATGTAACAATGGACACACAACAATGGTACAGAATTGAGAACCCAGTAAATAAATCCATTTACATATGGATGGATCGATAGTGTCAGAATCCAGTAATTAGGGGAAGAGATTAGTCTCCTTAGCAAATAGATTTGCACAAATTTATATATCAGGATCCATATCTCACACCATACACAGAAACTAACTCAAGATGGAAAAAAGATCTAAATGTAAAATCTAAATCTACAAAATTCATAGATGGAAAAATAATGGCAAACATAGGGGCTCTACTTTATGACACAATTAGACTATCAAAAGTAACTTAAAATACACAAGTAGCAGAAGATAAATGAGACAAGAAAGAGAACCCATATACTGGGAAAAAATTTTAGCAACAACATCTCTGACAAGCATCTAATCTAAAACATATAGAAAACACCAACACCTCAACAACAAAAAAACAAATACGAGAGTAAAAAATGGACAAATAACATGAACAGACACATCACCAAAGAAGACATTCAGGTGACCAATAAATCCCTGAAGAGATACGTGTGAATCCCTAAAGAGATACTAATGATCATTGTCCATTAGAGGGATACAAATTAAAACAACAATGAATCTAATTTCACTCCTTCAAAAATGGCACTGATACAAAAACACAGGAAACAACAAATGCTGATGAGGTTGTGGGAAGACTGGAACTCTCATACACTGCTGTTTGAAATGTAAAATGGTGCAATCACTGAGGAATATGGTGCTGTGCTGCCTCAAAAAACTAGGAATAGAAATACCATGTGATCCAGCAATCCCACTCTTTAGTATATATCCTAGAGAAGTAAGAGCTGTGATACAAATAGATATATGCACAACCACATTTGTTGTAGCATAATTCACAATAGCAAAAACAAGGGAACAATCTTAGTGCCTTTAATGGATGAATGGACAAACTGTGGTACATACACAAACTGGAATACCATCCAATGTTGAAGAATAATGATGAGTCTGTGAAATATCTCACAATGTGGATGAACCTGAAGGACATTTTGCTGAAATAAGTTGATCACAAAAGGACAAATACTGTATAAGATCACTATTACAAAAAGCCAAAGAATGTTTATGTACAGAAAGAAATATTCTTTAGTGGTTACCAGGAATGGAAGGGGAAAGTCACTAACTAGATAGTAGATATGTGCTGACATTGGTGAAGTGAAAGACAATACAAAATATGAGACAATACACAATTCAGCATAACCAAGGTAAAGGAAAACAGCAAAAGGTACACAAGCATAAAAGGCAACAATGGTAAATATGATTACATATACAATTCTGTAACAACAGTATAGTACTAGTGGACACATAGGTAATGCCAATTGAATGGGATGGGAAGGCATATTAGAATACACCTCATGCATATACAGGGTTGACAGAAGATATTTCTACACATTTATATGTACAGGCTGCAATTAAATCCATATGTATACTTGATTGTATTGGGCCACAGTCAAGAAAACCACTTAGCCATATCCAAACACTTCCTAGGACTGAGATACTGGGCTTCAGGGCTAGAGATTATAGTCTTATGAATACTTATACTTAATAGTCTATAAACATAATGTCCTACATCCTACTTTGATGAGTAGTGACTGAGGTCTTAGGAGCTTGTGAGTGGCCATCTGAGCTACAATTATTGGTCTATTTCTATTTGGAGCAAATATGAGTGAATAAAACAGAATACTCAAGGAAACTGTTAATCTAAGGGATTAAGGGATCACATGAGCCTCAATCTCCATGAACCTGATACCAGAAGACCTAGATGGTGCCCAACTACTTCCACTGACCTGTTCTAACCAGGACCACATTAGAAGGTACTAGATAGAGTGAGAGGTAAAAAAATAAAAAAAAAACCAAATTCATAAAAAATACCAGACTTACTGGCCTGATAGAGACTTGTAGAACCCCTGAGAATATGGCCCTTAGACACACTTTTAACTTAGAACTGAAGGCACATAAAATGCCTGTAAAGTGGACAGTAACACCCAGGAGAAACATGCTCCTCAGTACAATCAACTATATGAGGACCAAAGGGCAACATTAGTCTGAAATCAAAGTTAGGGCAGGAAGAGGCAGGAATTGGGGAACCTCAAGATCGAAATGAGAGAGTGCTGACACATTGTGGGGATTGCAACTAATGTTATAGAACAATCTGTATATAAATTGCTGAATGGAAAAATAATTTGCTCTGGACACTTTCACTGAAATCATACACATACACCCAAGTAAGAATCACTTAAGCCTTGTCATTCTATTGAATGGACATGAAAATTCATTGAAATCATTTTTAAATGCTAAAAAAGAGAGATTAATACATATAAATAATTTGGACATAAATAATTCTCAGGATGTGTGATGATGACTTTTATATTGATCAATTTAAGTAAAGTTAATGATGGGAAAGAGTTATGTGCATTATTAAAAGCATGTGATTGAGCCAAAACTACTTTCTTAACCTCTTTTAAAACTTGTATTCTCTCTGCCTTTGGAATTTTTCTAAATCTATTATTTGTCTGTCTTCTGTTTTCCTTTTATACTTTCTACTAAATAGCTGAATGGCTAAATCTTTTAAAATTAAAAAACAACAATATGCAGAACACTTACTTTTGAGTTTTTAAACACAACTTTTTCTGAATCTTGTTTGAACTAAATTGTTTGCTTTGTTGTTGTTGTTGTTAAGTGCCATCGAGTCGGTTCCAACCCATAGCGACCCAGTACAGGGTTTCCAAGGGGTGTAAATCTTTACGGGAGTAGAAAGCCTCATCTTTCTCCCACGGAGCGGCTGGTAGTTTCGAACCACTGACCTTAAGGTTTGCAGCCCGATTTGTAACCACTACGCTTAATTAAAGTGAAATAATGGCTGGTTTTTCTTTTAATGATATTGCAGTGCCTAAAATTTGGTTAAAAACACAAAAACAAAAACACTGCAGTGAAATAAGATCCCAAACAAATGAAAATTAATTAAATTTAACAGACACCTTTCTGTATCAGGTCTCTATCTCATATAAGTCTAGCAATGACTATGTTTCCATTCTTACCATCTGAACAATGAAGGTTCCCACAGTCACCAAATTAGTCACAGACCCTTTCAGAGTCCAAACTGAACACATTTCTGACAGCAGAGATCTTGCTCTGCAGACATTTCAGTAGCAACTATTGGTTATTGTTGTTGTTAGATGTCATCAATTCAATTCCAACTCGTAGCAACACTTTATGACAGAGTATATCTGCTGCATAGTGTTTCCTAGACAGCAGTCTTTACAGAATCAAATCAACAGTTGTTTCTCCTGTGGCACCACTGATGGTCTCAAACCTTGAAGCTATTTGTTAGTAACTGAGCATAAAATCATTGCACTATAATGGTTCCTTACCACTCTTACTAACACTCCCTCAAACAACCCCCAGTTGCTGTGTAGTTGATCACAACTCATGATGACCATGTGTGTTAGAGGACTGTGCTCCATGAAGATTTCAAGGGCTGATTTTTTTTTTTTTTTTCCACAAACCCTCTCCACTGACACCAAACCCGCTGCCTTCAAGTTGTTTCCAACTCATAGAATTTTATGTAGGGCTTCTGAAGCTGTAAAGCTTTTTGGAGCTTGCATATTTAGACTACTGACCTTGTAGTTCAAAGAACCTACCATGCCATCAGGGCTCCTTATAACACTTGTTGTTGCTGTTGTTAAGTGCTGTTGAGTGTGTTCCAACTCATAGCAACCCTGTATAGGGTTTCCTAAGAATGACAGGTGAGCTTGAACCACCAACCTTGTGGTTCAAACCTACCTAGCAGTTCAGTGAATTAACCCACAGTGCTCCACCAGGACTCTACATGGACTTAAATCTGTAATCTTTCTAGAAGCCTAGAGGATTTAGACCAGTAAGGACTATACTCTTACTACCAAGGGGCAATAATTAGTCTCTTGTTTTATCACTACAGTTTCAAGAGTTTTTCTTAGTAACTTAAAATTGTACAAACTTACACAAAATATAGCATAATTATTGTCTCATTTTCCTTAAGTCTTGAAATCATAATAATTTTGCAGACTTAAAATGTAAAACTTCTCTTCTTGCCTCTTCTTCTATATATCCTGTTATGACGGCCATAGTGAATGTTCTTTGCAGTCCTTGCAATAATAATGTATAAAAAAGTGGCATCCCAAATTGGCAGAATGTTATAGTTGAAAGAGAACTTAGAGATCATTTGATCTGAAATTCTAAATTAACATGTGAGGATATTGGAAGCAGAGCATTACTGAGGTGAAGTAACTTGATCACACAAATGTCTTAATCTAGTTACAGAGCTAATTAGTTCAAGAAACAAAATTACAACTCAGGCCTTCTAACTTGTAGTTTGGTGTCTTTTTCCACTGCATATGAGTGATCTTACAACTGAAGATTTATTCTAGCCTTCTCTTTATATCCCTGTACAACTTGGAAGATATTTGTTCTATTTAATTAAGTTATAACTCTTCTTAGCATTATGAGCCAAATTTAACTTTCTTCGAACTTGGGAATTTAAACTGAAACGACAATTTGGGCAATGTGCTTGTGTGTGTCTCAATTAAAGTAACCTGATTGTTACAGAAGTCTTATTGCTTCAGACAAGCTGAAAATTGACTTCAGTTGATTTTAATACTATCCATTTAAGTATTTTTTTCTTCAAAAAATTGGTATTTAATTATTGTAAATTGACTTATCAATCACATTGTCCTAAATCATCCAAATATATGTAAAAATCATTGCATGAAAAGGATTTCCTGCTCTAACAAACAAAAAACAATGGAAAATAATAAGAAGAAACAGAAAAGGAATCTAAAATTACTCTATCTCTGCAGAAGCTAACTTAGGGTTACGAGAAATTACTTCATTTTTATGTCCAAACTTAGTCAACTGCCAATAATTATGGTCTTTCAGTGGAAAATAAACTTTTATTCATCTTCTCTATGGAAACCAAATTTCAGTTTTAAAAACAAATGTTATCACTGAACTAAATTGAAAATTGCTAATTTCTCACTTACATGCATTTCGTAAGACATCTGACATACTTTCTTTATCCTTTCCACAAGTAATAACATTGTAAATTGAGCTGTTAAACTGATTCATGCTTAGACCAGCAAAAAGGGTAGTAAGTGGCTCTGAATCTTTCATAAATGCTGAGGAAAATATTTCAGTCTGTGCTTGCCCTTTACCCCTGCTACTTTGTGTTATAATGCATCATTACATACTGAGGCTTGCTCCTGTGCAAGTCAGCAGAAAAAGGTAGTACATATTGCATGTTAGCTTTTTTCCTTGAATTAACTGTGCCATTTTAGATTTGTTATGTTATTGCAGAATGCTTCAGTATTTTTTTAACATTGGCAGCTGTGGTGCCAATATACATAGTCGTTCTCAAAGGTTTGCTATTTTGTAATATGCACCTTGAACATTTTAAGTTTTGTTACTCAGATAAAATCAGTCTAAAATATTGTAAAGTTTGTGTTTGAAAAAGAAAAAAAAAATAATGTGAAATCAAAGAAATATGTTTTATGTAGTAATTCCTTTGTGAAAAATAGAGTAGTGGTAGAGAGCAGAGTTGTTTCATGGACTCAATTATGACACAAAAATCTAAAAATTGAATAGTTAGTGCTTCACAAATCATATAGTCTAACAATCACTCCCATTTTCAATTTGCTCATTTATCATTAAGTAAACGTGATAATTCCATTATTTTCATTAACTACAATTAGTGGAAATAATTCACTTCCATCTTGCATGATTCTGACCATCAGACAACTTCTCATGTGTTAGGTGCCATCAAGTTGGGACTGACCTATAGTGACTGTATACACAACAGAACGAAGCACTGCCCGGTCCTGGGCAAACCTCACAATTGTTGCCATGGTTGAGTCCACTGATGCTGTCATTTTGCCAATCCACCACCCTGGAGGTCTTCCTCTTTTTCTCTGACCCTCTACTTTACCAAACATCATAATTTCTCCAGTGACTGGTCCTTCCTGATAATATGTCTGAAATATGAGAGATGAAGTTTGACCATCCTGGCCTCCAAAGAGCACTCTGGTTGCACTTCTTCCAACACAGATCTATTTGTTCTTTTGGCAGCCCATGGTACTTTCAATATTCTTCTCCAGCATTATAAATCAAAACATGAATTCTTCTGTGGTCTTCCTTATTCACTGTCCAACTTTTATACACATATGAGGTTATTGAAAATACCATGACTTGGGTCAGGCTCACCTTAGTCTTCAAGCTGAACACTTAAATATTCAGTGGTACTTAAATATTATATTTTGAATTCTATCCATTGATTCAAAAAGCACACCAGAAAATACTAAGGGAAGTGGTTATGTACTTATTAACTACATTGACCTTATATATTCAGGAAAGGGAGTCAAGTATTTTATTAGATATAGTGCAGAAGGGAAAATTTAATATAGTTCTTCTATTGACATAAATTTATCTATTGAATATTTATTGAGTTAAAACTGTATTCCATACTCTAGATAAAGTGCTCAGAATTCAAAGAGAAATAGAATGTGGTTGGTGTCATTTATTTGATCATAGTCTTGTTGGAAGATGAAAATAGATAAGAGTAGTGTGCTTTCTGTTCAGCTCTTGTACCTCCTTTTTCTTCCATTTGCTTTTAGCATCTCTACACTGGAGATAAAAATGTCAAAGGTAAGCTAAAAAAGACAAAGTCAAATATTACGATGAAATGTGCAAAGCTCTGGAGTCAGAAAACCAAAAGGGAAGAACATGGTAATCATTTCTCAAGTTGAGGGAACTGAAGAAAATATTCAATACTCGACTTTCATTATTGAAGGATTCTCTTTGCAAGTTATTAAATAATGCAGAAAGCATCAAAAGAACATGTAAATAACTGATTGGAATACCTAAAATAGTGCTAGAACTTGCTCAGTGAAGGAGGCTTCCTGAGGAGCCTTTGCATTGCATAAGATCATAGGTGGAATCCTAATCCCCATCCAGAATCTTCTGAGGTGGTACATTTCCTCCTTAAAGGACAAGCAGACCAGCCTGGAGTGGCTAGAAGAACAGAAGATACTTCTTTAAAGAAAGACCAGCAGGAAAAATAAAATAAAAACAATAACTGCAGTCTGATCGACTACTACAAGAAAAAGCATGTTGTTTGTTAGGAAGCCGTCAAGGCAAGTGGTCAGGCCTTCTCAGGGCAAACCCCATTCCAAGACCAAGACTCAAGAGAAATACATGAGCAGGAATGTGGTCTTGCTGGTGACCACGTTTGTGCACCCACAAATGGAAGTGGAGGAAAAGAGCAATGAAGTTATGATCTAATTCCAACCACATTCAATAGACTCTTGTCAAACTGGGTTGACACCTGGTTGGCCAGCAGTATGGCGAGACTTGGGGACTCCTGGGCCCAGAAACAGGGACATGATCACAGAGGACTAGAGCATATAGTGAAGCATCCAGCTGATATGAAGTGAGGGGAGATTCACAAGAAGACCCATATTCGCAGATAGTACCCATTTGACCTGGCTTCAATGGCTGGATGATCAGAGCTCAATTAGAGGGGAAAAAAAGAGTAATATGCCACAATTTGGTGAACTTGACCTATGGTTATGGATGCAGCAGTTCAAAAGAGGGAACAAATCTTTACAGCAAGGAACATTCCCACCTCCTTGATACACAGAGTTGATAGGTGTGGGCAACTTAGATATTGGCTACCTAAAATGGCAGCAGGTGAGGGGACTACAAAGACAAGAAGTGACTGATTTTTAAGATGTCTAGAGGAAGCCTAGTTCCAGACGGTGTGGTGAAGTTAGAATCTCTAATGAGTTTTTTCCAACCTGTCTGGACGGGGCAGGTGAAAGAAGACGTGGATAAGATTTGTGGTTCAATAGTGAACAATTGCTATCAGGACTGACTGTGAGTGTTGTATGATGTTCTCTTATGTAAACTATCACTCAATTCACAATAAAAACTTAAAAGAAAAAGAACATGGAAGATATACACAGAGTCATTGTACCAAAAGGAAATGTTTGAGGAACAACTGTCCAAGAAATAGTGTATGATAAAGAGCCAATGATACTGAAGGAAGAATTCCAAAGTTCATTGTAGGACTTGGCAAAGGACCAGGCACCATGATTTGATGGGATAAAAATTGAAATCTTTCAAGAAAGTGAGGCATCACAGGAGGCACTCATTCATCTCTGACAAGAAATTTGGAAAACAAATATCTGGCCAACTGATTGGAATAGATCCATATTTGTGCAATTCTAAATTGATGTGACCAAAAGTAAGTCAGAGAACACTGGACTATAATTTTGATATCCCATATTTAGTGAAGTTGATACAACCTTGCTTGCTGAAAGTAAAGAGGACTTAAAATACTTAATAATGAAGATCAAAGACCAGAGCCTTTGGTATGCATTACATCTCAATGTAAAGAACAAAAATCCTTAACACTGGACCAATAAACAAGCCTGGCCCCTGGTCGTCAGTATACAGCCCCTCTTCCTCTCTGTGTCTAAAGTCCCCAGCTGCTCCATTTCTCCACGTCATTGTCTCTGAATCCATCTCAGGCAGCATTGCTTCTCTGGGTAGGGTACCACTCTCCACTTTTCTCCCTTGATGGTCCCAGGGACCTCCGCTTCTTAACTGAAAAGTTACTCACTCTTCTCCTTGCTACAAAATGTCTACCTTTACATTTCCAACCCTCATAATCAGTCCTGATAACAATTACTTACTACTGTATCACAAGAAACCTATCCGCATTTCCTTTCATCAGCCCCGCGTAGACAGATCAAATATTACTCAGTGGAGATTCTCTTCCTCAATGCCCTTTGGATCTAGGTTCCATCTTGAAAGCTTGTAAGCCAGTCACTTCTTTCCTGTGTAGCCCACAACACCTTTTTTAAGTGCTGAAGAGCAAAGATGTCAACTTGAAGACAAAGTACACCTGACCCAAGATATGGTATTTTCAATAACCTCATATGCATGTGAAACTTGGACAGTGAATAAGGAAAACTGTAGAAGAATTGATGCTTTTGAGTTATAGTGTTGGAGGAGAATATTGAAAGTGCCATGGACTGCCAAAGGAACCAAAATATCTGTGTTGGAAGAAGTGATCCAGAGTGCTCTTTGGAGGCCAGGATTGCCAAACTTTGTCTCTCATGTTTTGCACATATTGTCAAGAGGGACTAGTTGCTGGAAAAGGATAGCGTGAATGGTACGGTGGAGTGTCAGAGGAAAAGAGAAAGTCTCCCAGAAAGATGAATTGGCAAATTGGCAGCATCAATGGGCTGAAGTGTGGCAACAATTGTGAAGTTGGCCCAGAACCAGGCAGTGTTTTGTTCTTTTGTGTAAAGTGCGCTATGAATCTGTAGAGACTCCATGTCATCTAATAACAACAACAACATAGTGTGCTTGCTAAATTAACTGAAAATCATGTGTATGCATGTGTGTTAATTATAAAAGATAATAAAATGCTTAGCATGCATCTAGGCATAAATTTTAAACTAACAGTATTTATAATTCAAAGGAGCTCTGGTAGCATAGTGGTTACGAATCGGGCTGCAAACCTTAAGGTCAGTGGTTCAAAACTACTAGCTGCTCTGCGGGAGAAAGATCAGGCTTTCTACTCCCGTAAAGATTTACACCCTTGGAAACCCTGTACAGGGTTGCTATGGGTCGGAACCGACTCAACGGCACTTAACAACAACAACAACAATGAATATTTAAAACATAGAAATAGACAGCCTAGTATAAAATGGTGTTCACCATCATCTATATTCAATAATTACCAACTCCTGACTGGTCTCTATTTATTTGTGAATCTACACATATCTTCTCCCAATTTTCCTACAAATTTGAACATTTAAATTAATTAATCCATAGAAATTTATATAAGTTTTTCTAAAGATAAGATTTATGTAATAGTATAGCTAAATATCTATAAGTAAATATGGAGTCCTGGTGTGCCACTGTAGGTTAATGCACTAGACTGCAAAGTCTAGTTTGGCAGTTCAAACTCACCAGTCGCTCCTCAGAAACCGTATACACGGTTGCTTTTCATCAGAACCGACTCAGTATCACTTAACAACAACAACACAGATAAATATGCTAATATTGTTGTTGTTAGGTGCCATCAAGTCAGTACTGACTCATAGCGAATTTAGGCACAGCAAAAGAAACACTGCCCGATCCTGGGCCAACCTCACTGTTGTTGCCATGCTTGACCGATCAATGCTGCCACTTTGCCAACCTATGTCTCTGGAGGTCTTCCTCTATTTCTCAGACCCTCCGTCTTACCACTCATGATAGCATTTTCCAGTGAATGGTCACTCTTTAAAATATGTGGGAAATATGAGAGACGGAGTTTGGCCATCTTGACCTCCAAGGAGCATTCTGGTTATACTTCTTCCAACACAGATTTGCTCATTCTTTTGGCAGTCCATGGCACTTTCAATATTCTCCTACAACACCGTGACTCAAATGCATCAATTCTTCAATGGTCTTGCTTTCTCACAGTCCAGCTTTTGCATGTATATGACTTATTGAAAATGCCATGATTTGGGTCAGGCACACCTTAGTCCTAAAGCTGAAATCTTTGCTACTCAACACTTTAAAAAGGTCTTGCAGCAGATTTGCCTAATGCGATTTGTTGTTTGATTTCTTGACTGCTGCTTCCTTTAGTGTTAATGGTTGACACAACCATTAACACTAATGCTTAATCCAACAATTAATGTGTGAAATCTTTTCTTCAGATGATCTCTAAATTGAGGAGGGCTGTATTCAAGGTCATATTTTGGCTCTCGTGGACTTCATTTTCTTCAGCTTTGGTTTAAATTTGCATGTAAGCAATTGATGCTCTGTTCCACAATCTGCTCCTGGCCTTGTTTGGATGGATGATATGGAGCTTTTCCATTGTTTCTTTACACAGATGTAGTCAATTTGATTTCTGTATATTCCATCTCTGATGAGGTCCATGTGTATAGTTGTCTTTTATGCTGACTGAAGAAGGTATTTTAAATGAACATATCATTGATTTTGCAGAATTCTATTATGGTTTCTCCAGCTTCATTTCTATCACCAAGGCCATGTTTCCCAACTATTGATGCTTCCTCTTTACTCCAACTTTTGCAGTCCAGTCACAAGAAATGATCAATACATCTTGATTGCATGATTGCAGATTGAAGAAGTTAGTAAAATTCTTCTATTTCTTCCTCATTAGCTTCAGTGGTTGGTGTGTAAATTTGAATAATAGTGGTATTAACTGTTCTTCCCTGTAGGCACAGGGATATTATTCTATCACTAATAGCGTTGTACCTTATGACTGATCTGGATATGTTCTTTTTGACAATGAATGCAACACCATTCCTCTTCAATTTCTCATTTTGGCATAGTAAACCATGAGGTTGTCAGATTCAAAATTGCCAATAGCAGTCCATTTCAGCTCACTAATGCCTAAGATATTGATGTTTATGCATTCCACATCATATTTGACAATTTCTAACTTTCCTAGATTCATACGTCATTCATTCCATGTTCCAATTATTAATGGATGTTTACAGTTGTTTCTCTTCATTTTGAGTTGTTCCTTACTAGTAAATGTGGGTCCCATGGGCTTTTCTTCCACAGGCTTTACTCCGTTTGCGTTATCATGATCAACTCGACTATTGAGAAGGTAGTTCTTCTCCGGTCACATTTTGAGTGCCTTCCAAACTGAAGAGCTCATTTTCTGGCAGTATATCTGAGAGAGTTTCTCTGCTATTCATAAGGTTTTCAGTGACTAAATATTCTAAAGAAGTTCGTCACTCCTTCTTCCTAGTCTGTTTTGTCTGGAAGCTCATCTGAAACCTGGCCACCATGGGTGACCCTGCTGGTCTTTAATATACCCGTGACATTGTTTCCAGAATCACAGCAACTCACAAACCAGCACAGTGCAACATAATGACAGAAAAGTGGTAGAAATATGTTTATACTATATCTGAAACCACTGATCTGATTTACTCTACTTTAATTCCTTAACATGTTGCTGTGATACCACTGGTATTTTAGATGCCAGAAAGATCACTCCTGGTAGATGGGTTTCAGTGGATCTTCTAGACTATTTCAGATAAGGGAGATGAGTGACAAACTACTTCCAAAAGTTTGTTGTTGTTGTTGTGTTGTGAAGTGCCGTCGAGTCGGTTCCGACCCATAGCGACCCTGTACAGGGTTTCCAAGGGTGTAAATCTTTACGGGAGTAGAAAGCCTCATCTTTCTCCCGCGGAGCGGCTGGTAGTTTCGAACTGCTGACCTTAAGGTTCGCAGCCCAATGCCATTGAAAATCTTATGAATAACTAACAAATATTTACAAATATACATCTGGAAGATGAAAACTTTGCAAATGACTACAGAACATTGTCAGATATGGTGCTGGAGGGTGAGCCCCTCAGGTTGTAAGGATTTCATATTAAGACTGGGGAAGAGATGCTTTCTAAAAGTAGAGTAGACTATATTAATATGAATGGAGTAAAAATTTCAGGACCTTCATTTGCTGTTGGTGCACAATCAAATTGGAAAGAAACAATTGAAAATATTTTTTAATAATCAGAACATTTGAATGTATGAAGCATTAATCTAGGAAAATTGGAAGTTGGTTAAAATTGTAATAGAATACATAAATATCAAAATCTTAGGCATGAGTGAACTGAAGTGCATTGATATTGGATATTTTGAGTGTGACAATTAAATGGCTTGGTTTGGGAACAAAAGTTTGGCCAAAGAAAAAAACTGAAGAGACATGGCATCACATTCATTGTCACAACGAATGTTTCACGATCTATCTTGAAGTACAACGCTGTCTGTGATAATATAATGTCTGTACGTGTACATAGATGATTAACTAATATCACTATTATTCAAATATATGCACCAAACACTAAAGTCAGTGATGATAAAATTGAAGAATTTTATGAATTTCTTCAGTCTGAAATTGATCAAACATGAAATCAAGTGGCATTGGCAATTACTGGTTATCTGAATACCAAAGTTGGAAACAAAAAGAAAGATCAGTAATTTAAAAATATGACCTCAATGACTGAAATGGTACTGGATTTTACATGACAGAATTTTGCAAGACCAATGAATTACTCATTAATAATCCCTTTTAAAAACAACATAATATGTATCTGTACACATGAACCTCCGCATATGGAATACACAGGATTCAAACTGACAATATCTGGTGACAATATTATGGAAAAGCTAAATATCATTAGGAAATGCAATGCTGGGAGTAGAGTTTGGAACAGATGACCAATTGCTCATAAACAAATGCAGACTGAAGTTGTAGCCAAAATAAGACCTTTAACATGTCACATCTGAATTTAGAAGCCATCTCAAGAACAGATTTGGTGCATTAGGAACTAATGATGGAAAACCAGAAGAGGTGTAGGACAACATCAAGAACATTATACAGGATGAATACAGAAGGTCATTAAAAAAGACAGTAAAGAAAGAAAAGAGAAAAATGAATGTCAGAAGAGACTTTCAAACTTGCTCTTGAGCACAGAAGTAAAAAAGGGAAACAAAATTTTCAAAGGTAGCTTAAGAACCCAAACTCAAGTATTATAATGAAATATGCAAATACCTGGATTTAGAAAACCAAAAGAGAAAAACATATTCAGCATTTCTCAAGCTGAAAGAACTAAAGAAAATCACAACCCTCAGGTTATAATTTACAAAGATTATTTTTGCAGAACACTAAATGATGCAGAAAGCTCAAAAGAAGATTGAAGGACTATGCAGAATCACTGTACCAGAAAAGAAATAGTTGATACCAACCATTTCATGAGGTTCCAGATGATTGTACTATGGGAAGAAGTATAAGCTGCACTGAAGGTATTGGCGAAAAACACGGTTCTGGAAATTTATGGAATACAAATTTAAATCTTTCAGCAAATTGATTTAGCACTGGGAGAACTCAATCATCTATGCTAATCCAATAAATTTGGAAGAAAGCTACTTGGATAACCTATTAGATATTCACATGTTTCCCTGTTCCCAAGAATGGTGTCTCAAGGGTATGCAGAAATCAGTGAACATTATTTCACATGCAAGTAAAATGTTGCTACAAGTAATTAAAAATTGTTGCAATACTACATGGATAGGAAAACTACAGAAGTATAAGCCAGATTCAGAAGAGGATGTGAATTTAAGGATATTATTGCTGACACCAAAATGATCTTGTCTGAGCCGAGGTCCCTATCAAGGGAGAAGAGCAGAGAGCAGGACCCTACCCAGAGAAGCAGTGATGCCTGAAATGGAGGCAGAGATGATGACGTGGAGCGATGGAGCAGCTGGAGACTTTAAATCCAGAGCGGGAGAGCTACTGTGTGCTGAAGACCTGGGGGGTACTGGGGAAGGCTTGCATGGAGGGGATTGTAACCATGGCAATGAGACGATATACGATAGAATGAATGTAAAACTAATGTTCTCCCATGTAAACTATCATATAATTAAGACCAAAAAAAAATGATCTTGTCTGAAAGAAACAACAACGTTTCCTTGTGTTTTATGACTATGTAAAGGCTTTCATCTGTGTGGATCACTACAAACTTTGATAACAGTGCAAAGAATGTGTATTCCAGATCATTTAATTGTGCACATAAGAAACCTGTAGCTAGAACAAGAGACATTTGCCAGATATGAACAAGGAGATACTGAATGTTTTAAAATCAGGAAAGCTGCATGTTAAGGTTGTATCCTTTCACCATACTCATTCAATCTGTATACTGAGCAAATAATCTTGAGAGAATATATTATATGAAAAAGAAAATGACATCAGAATTTAAAGAAGCTCATTAACAATCTGCGATATACAGATAACACAATCTTGCTTGATGGAAGTGAAGAAGATTTAAAGTAATTACTGATGAATATCAAATAATACTCTCTTCAGTATGGAATGTACCTCAACGTAAAGAAGAAGAAGAAAATAGATTTGGACCAATGAATAGCATTATGATATGGAGAAAAGACTGAAGTTATCAACGATTTCTTTTTGCTTGGATTCGTATTCAACAGTCATGAAAGAAGCATCAGGAAACAGAGGAGGCAATATATTGGGCAAATCTGCTACAAGAGACCTCTTAAAATGTTTGAGAGCAAAAATACAATTTTGAGGAAAAAGGTGCACCTGACTCAAGCCGTTATTAATAGATTCATATGTATGTTGGCTCAGACTCATAGTGACCATGTATAGTGTTTCTGAGTATTGACTGGTGAATTTGAACTACTGATCTTGTGGTTCAAATTGTCCTTGTGGTCTGATGCTTGATGTACAATGCCACACCAGGACTACTTATTCTAAATGTTCCATACAATTTTCAGTTCTAACTTGCAATTTATAAGTAGACAAAACAGGTATGATTATTAAAAGATTGCATGACAGATAGGTTAGATCATTAAAATTATAAAGATACCCCAAATTGTAAATTCTACTGTGTTGAATCAAAAATTAGTGAGCTTGAAGATAAATGCCAGTAAGCTAAAAGAGAATCTGGAAAAGGAAGAGAAAATAAAAAGAAATCCTAAGATTTGTGGGCAACACTATGAGGAGGAATAATCTATTAGTGACTGGAATTCCAGAAAAGGAAGACACAAAGAAAAGCACAGAAAAGCAGTTGGAAGAATATTTTCCTAGCATTTTGAAAGATAAGCAGATAAGCTTTCAAGAAGCTGAGTAAACTCTGAACAAGATTGTAGGTAGATCCCAAAATGAAATCATTATGACATAATCAAAAGTTCTAAAATTAAATATAAGGAAAAATCCTGAGAGTAGCATGGTTAAAACAGAAAGTTATCTACTAATAAATAAGAAAAAAACTGATTTCTCAGCAGAAACGATATAGCAAGGAGGCAATGGGAAGACATATAACACTAAAGTGAAAAAAAATTGCCAACCAAGAATCATATACCCAGTAAAACTTTACCTCAAGTATGATGACAAAATTAAGATATTTCCAGAAACACAAAAATTAATGGTATCTGTAACTATCAGACCAACTGTACAAAACTACTAATGAAAGTTCCTTGGACTAAGAAAAAAAACAGCAGACTGCAACCTAAGAGCAACATACATGGCAATACTACCCAGAGCCCAATACAAATATAGATGTATCCAAAGTAACACAAACCTAAAAGAAGGCAAATAAGTAACCAGATAAATCAATTTATAATAAACACAAGAGGAAAAAAAAAGAAAAAGAGCAAGGAAAGTTCCAGAACTCCCAAAGGGTGAAGAAGTCAAGTAGATTTTAAGATAAAATACTATTTGAAACAGACGATGAAATAAATTATAGAGTAACCCCTGAAAATAATAATACACCTTAGTATCAAAACATGAAAAGAGAAGACCCATAAAAATTTAGTAAACATTAAGACAACAGAAATGAAGAAAATAACAAGAAAATGCACAAATAAATGAACTCAGTACAGAAAATTGTGAGACAATAAATAAGCAGCACCACAAAAACACACACAACAAAATACAGTAACCAACTCATACCTAATCATAATTACACTGAATTTCAATAGATGGAATTCCATCAAGAAATAAGAGTAGCAAAATGGATAAGAATCTAGAATCCTTCAATAACCTATCTACAAGGGACATATTTTACATGCAAAGACAAGCATAGCCTAAAAATGAAAGGATAGAAAAATATAGGAAGTTAATGGCAATAAAAATGAGCAGGAGTGGAAATACTAATTTCTGATATAATAGACTTTATGTCAGCGAGAACTTCGAGTAGCAGCGAGAACTTCGAGCAGTAGTGAGACATGTAATGAGGAGCTCCAACAACAACATGGAATACTGTGCCACAAGGCTGTTTAATGGAAAGCCTCATCTTTCTCACACGGAAGGCCTGGCAGATTTGAGCTGCTGACTGCGGGGTTCATAGCCAGATTTTTAAGCACTACACTACCAGGCCTTCCACCTTCAAGATGGCGGATTGGGTAGACGTGTAGTGAGGAGCTCGGTCAACAACAACACGGAATACCGGGCCAAGAGGGCTCATGAGATGGTGTTGGAACTCTGTAACAAATATAAAGGTATGTTTGGAGATTTGGAGGGTTTATAGCTG